>NC_056729.1:215635349-215935349 GCF_019279795.1 Protopterus annectens | reverse complement strand
AGCCATCCTGACTCACACAAAAAAAAATATGCACAACAGCACATTTTATGTTAATAATCCTCAACACTCATGCATTTCTCTGTTTCTCTAAGAAACACATCCACATATGTGCTCTTTTCCCTATCTGCACAAATGACAATAACTGTGCCCTGTCTTTTATACATTGTTAGTTGCATTACCTGTATCTGATGCACAGTGTGACTACTCTGTGCATGGATAAGTGCAATCTGATGTTGGCATTGAACTCATTTCTTTTACTGTACTTTGTCTGCTTTATTCTGGTCTACTGTGTTTTGAAACTATATGTGGCACACTGCCTCTTTACCAGAGCCACTGCGTACAGTGCATGACTCCATCTGGCAAGATCATACCATGTTCCTCTAATAACTGCATGCTTGACTCAGTGTGCACTGTCTGGTGTACTGTGGGCTGCTGCAGTTACTGCTGTAAGTTCCCACCATGTACAATATTGTGTAACTTTGCACACAGTGAAAATATTTTTTTCTCACTTGCCCGGGTCATACTGTAGGGACCACTTGATAAATCCAGACAACAAAAGTGTGCCTTCACATGCTCAGTAATGTTCCTTGTTTACAACTGGTCATGGCTGCACCCCTGGTCTGTTTCATTTTGTGAATTTTTGATAGGTGTCATCAGACAGTTTTCTGGGATACATCTGGCATCACCAACAAAATTCTCTAGTGGAAGTCACCCTCTCACAAAACATTAATACAGGTCACAAGTACTCCACATGTAAAAGTCTTAATTACTGTCTGGGTGACCTGCAGATACATTGCAGATGATACCCCATGTATTGCAAGTCATCTAGCAATTTATGGAGTGATAGTCTTCATGTTTCACATATATCCTTCCCAGTTTATCAGGTGGGGCCTTTATTTCAAGGCAGATAGAGTCTGTGGCCATCAGCATCCCAGGGGAAATGGGCTATATTATCAAATTCCCACATGGTGTTCCTTCTGTCCACTGTGTTACAAGAAAACCACATATACTCCCCCACATACTTAAGGTGCACACATCAGATACCTGCACTGTGTCTCCAGTAGGTCATTGAAAGGTCTCTGTAACTTATATACATTAAGCTACACACACCTTAATATGCCCTGGGATAAACTCCATAATTCCCACAGGGCTGCTAAGGATGCCGACACATGTCCACTGTTTCTTGTATGGTGTTCCTGTCTACATGTTACTGGTCCAAAGATTTGGTGTCATGGAGTCCATAAAATGCTATGCATGTTTGGATGACATGGCTCCCCTGGAAGTGATTGCTTGTACTACTGTCACAGCAGGAGCAATGAGAGCTTTTTGCAGATACATATTTACTAAATCTGTGTTAAACCCTACAATTTATTAGCAATTCCTTCTGGTTTTATGCTAATATTCATTTATGTTGAAACATATGCTGTGCGGAGTACTGAGTTGCAGCTTTTATTCATTTATGAATCACTCTGCTATCTTGTTTAGCCTCATGTTTATACCTCAAGCCACTCGCTTTAATGATGTTGCTAATCTCCATGTTATTACATGGCAATTAGCATATACTGCACCAGACCCTGCTTCTCAAAATTCTTCTGCAGTGGTACATGTGTCACTGAATCATACATACGCTGAGCAAGGATGGTTGGTCTTCTTTCAAATTTGCTCAGCACAATGAGGCAAATTTTTAAAAATCCAGCACATAGACTGCAGTGCAAAGTTTCACTGTCCTCTCTTTCCTCTGGGAATTTGGTAGTTTATTTACCAGCCTAGCCCCTGCATTGAGTCACCCCCTCTCCATTCATTGCATTATCATGTCTTTCTCCTCAGCTGTCAGTCTTCCATGAAGTGGTCATCTGACAAATCTAGTACCTATAGGGAAATCATTGTTGTTATTATGGTTACAACAGCATATCATCCTTGCTCAAAATGATAAAGATTTGGGCATATGAGGAAAGTTAGATATTAAGGGGCAATGATGGAAGTGAGGGGAATGAATAAGTAAATAAACAACCAAACATAAATAAATAAACAACACACACACACGCACAGGCACACACACACACACACTATACACCCTGCACTTTAGATATAAGGCACAGTGCTTCAGCTCCATGATATAATCCTTAGCTGTATTTTTCTTTCTTGTTTTCAGCTTTCATTGTTAAACTAGAGGACATTACAAATATAACATATAGGTGCATTTGAAACCGAGATTTTTTCTTTGACTATTGTGTACATATATATGTAATATTTTTTGTTATGGATACTAACGAATGTGTTGCTGTACACTGTTTATCGACCTTTATGACCTTTTGCATTTTATATTTCTTTTCTTCTTTCTTTTTTTTTAATTTTTGTTTTATTACAATTGCTGTTTACCAAACAAATGTCATTAGTATGAATGGCAATCTTGAGAAAAGGAAAAGTGAGAAAAAATGAGCCAGATTAACTCTAGCCACTGAGTTCATAGGTTCATAGGTAGGTACTAGACTATTTGCCCTAGGGCCTATACAAGCCTAGCCAAAAAGGTACCCTGGCTTCATAAAATTCATATGGTAGTATCAGTTTATTTTACAGACATTGATGAGTTAATATATTGCATGCATTCAAATTGCAGTCTGCATGGGCATGTTTTATGTGAAAACTGAATGCAACACCTTGCTATGCTGCATATTCATGAACATATTGATAAAGAGTATAGAGTGCAACTTCTACTGGTTCAAATTTCATCTTCATGTGCTACTTGCCATTTTGTGGCTGCAATGCCATTTCTGTAATAGCTGAAACTTACAACATTTTTTTTCGTAACAAGTCATTATTTCAAAATTGTAATAAAGTCAGGAAATGTTAGCAGAGACTGGTATTTTACAAATGAAAGAGTAACTTTGAAATGTGTGAAAGTAATTAGAAGGAAAAAATAAGCAGTTCAGTTTTATCTTGGTTTCATTGACTGTTGCTTGAGGGCATAGGCCTATAAGTTTTATTGTCCTTTGTTAAAATGAATTTTAAATAAATGCTGCTCAACAGAATCTAAGGAAGTTCATAGTTATGGCTTTATGAAGTAGTGATGTCTGAGGACTTCCTGACTAAATTCAAAAATAAAACAGGGCTGCGCCTTACTTGTCTAAAAGTTGGCACACAATGAGCCACTGTTTGTGTCTCATGGCTTAGCATCTACTTCATTGCAATGCATAAGTGTTCTTTTTTCCAAAGCAGGGGACAATTAAGTTCAGAAACCACATATTATATGAAAGGCTTAAAGGCATCTATAATAATAGTGTTAGACTTGATTTACTTGTCATCAATTCAAGCCAGACATGTAAAATGGAAATGCATAAATAATAGCTTAGCGCAAGAAATCGTTAAAGGTGTTGTGGGGGCAGGCTAAGAATGAGTTTAAGTGAAACTGAGGATTACAAACTGCTTTTACATTCTGCAAAACTGCCAGCTGAGACAATTTCCAGGGAACTGGGGTTAAGAAAGGTCAAGAGACAAAAGGGCACTGTACACAGCTTTGAGGAAGTCTGATAGACAGGAGAATCATGTTTCTAGCACATTATTTAACAGTCTGACATCCTAGCAACAGCGCTTACATGCGGTTATTTACTAAGATACAAACTCAAAAAAAGCTGACTTCTTTAGTAGTTAAAAGTAGCAGAACATTTGCTGAGAATAGTGCTTGCTTGTAATAAGAACATAGGGAGATTGTCAGCCTTCATGTGGTTAAAGCTCTGTTGGTGGAAAGATTGCACAATTAAGTCGTTGCTATAGCATTACTTGTTGCATGGATGTAACATGCTACAGAAGTGTCACTAAAATAGTAAATCAAAGCAGCTGGGGAAAAGTACAAGAAGTACTCTAGAACAATGATTTGAAAAGACGGGGTCACATTTTTCACACACACATATGCACACATACACACGCACACACACACACACCCAAGCACGTGCGCACACCCTTGAGAACTGTCGTCTCCTGCTTAGATTCATAGG
This sequence comes from Protopterus annectens, assembly GCF_019279795.1. NCBI lineage: Eukaryota > Metazoa > Chordata > Ceratodontiformes > Protopteridae > Protopterus > Protopterus annectens. The sequence continues at coordinate 215,931,357 of NC_056729.1, read as the reverse complement.
TTCATAGATCATAAGTTTTTACTAGGCTAAAAATTACAAGTGCATGTTTAAACCTAGCAATTCATCCCAAATCTCTGGCAAGTTCTGGTACTCTTGATACGTGTAAGCAGGGGCTCAGGAGATGAAACATTTACAAGCAGGAGCCTGGGAGATGAACCATTTGTAAACTGCCTGTGGCCATTAGAGACACAGGTGCCAAACAAGGGATGGATTTCATGTTTACCGTCCAATTTTCCAAGTTACACTTGAATTGGGTTAAGAAGGAAGTGTGCTTGACATGGATAGAGAGCATGTTCCAGAGAAGGGGCAGTTACTGGGATGAATACCTGTTTCTCCAACAGGTCCTATTTATATCAGAGACAAGGTTTAAATCTGCAGAATGGATGATTCTGGTGCTGTTTATTTTGCAGATATGCAGGAGGTCCATCAGAATAGGGTCTGAAAATGCCTTATGTGCCAGGCATAGATCTCCCTTCAACAACCTGTAGGAGACAGAATACAGGGATAAGGCTTTGAGGTAGTCTGCCCAGGACATGTTAGTTATGCCCTGTATTCTTTTAGTGAGGAACCTCTGTGGATGTTTCAATTGTTAAATATGTCTGGTTAGGTAAATACCAAAGGGAGACTTTTTAGGCCAAGAAATCTGGACAAAGTCACAAATAATGGGGGGACAAAGACCCAGAAATAGGGACAATTTTTAAATGTTGCTCATACAAACCTAGTTAGTTGATAGAATAACACATTTTGCATTGACATGAATTTTCTGAAAGGTATGAATTCTGAAACTCAAATGTTTGCCATTATTTTCTGACTTCAGCCCTCATTGATTTGCCAGAAAAACATGATTTTATGAGAAACAGATGAAAAACATGATGCAAAAATCTGGAAATTCTGTGGAAATCTAGACAGCTGAGAGTTATAGGGAGCATTGCACTTAATGATAGATCTGCTGAATGCTAAACAAAAAGGGATAATGACTTCCTTGAACCTAGATGCCAGACCTTTGTTTACAAGTTGCACAACATAAAATGATTTCCTCACTGCTGACACTTGATGGTCAAAGGCTAGATTACTGTCTATGTGTGTGTCCCATGTCCCTGACTACTGGGTCATTTCTTAGGGTGTGTTGACAATATGATAGCTCTAAGGGTGGAAGATTTCTTGAAGTATACTATTATGAAATTGTTGCCATTATTTTAGTCCATGGCTCTGACACCAATTATTTTTCTGTGTCAGCCTTCCAAGAGAACATTTATGTTGGTGGAAAATTCAATGACAGCTCCTAATTTGCAATCATCTGCAAATTTAGTCAGCCAGAGGGCTTTGACATTGGCCTTGCTTTCAGAGAAGTAAATGCCAAAAAGGAGCAATCACAGCACCAATTCCTGAAGGACTCTACTTGTGTAGAGGTGAACTCCCCAATTTTAACTTCCTAACTCCTGTCTGTGAGACAACTGGCTACCATTCAGTGACAGGATGGTTTTAACCTATCCTCTTGAGTTTTTCAGCAATGCCTGATTGAGGTATTGTTTCTAATGCCTTAGCCAGGTCAAGATTGTCAGCGTGAACCTTCTTCAAGAATTCCACCAGGCTGAGTAGGCATGATATGCCTTTGACAAAAACAAATTGGGTTGGGTCTAGTGTTCTGAGGTTTCCTAACTCATTATTGATCCATGGCTTTGCATATGAAACTAATGCGACTTATGGGTCTGTAGTTTCCAGGGTCTGTAAATGGCTGAACTTTGTGTAGAGGGATGACTGTTGCTGTTCTCCATTCATGAGGCATAAAGCCTGTTTTGAAGCTACATTTAAAGAGGAATTCGAGAGGGCTTGATAGGTCATGTTTCATGCTACTTAGTAGGCAGTCTAAGTCTTGGTGAGTGCGTTCACGAGGTGGACCATGTTTTTCACAAAATCTCACCAAGATGACACTGATATATAGAGTGCATTTACATAGCATATATCATGGACAGAAGTAGGTCAAAAATTAAAAAAGATAGCTGGGTGCGCAGGACCCAGGATAAAAAAGTGCCCAATCCTGGTAGGCGCACTGGTGCCAGGACTAGAAAAGTGACAGTGTAGAATCCTCAAAATATGGGAACATTCCTACAATGGGGCCAGGCAGGCCAAGGGAGACAATGCCCCCCCCCCCTCCTGTAGAAGGAAGTAGCAGTCTAGAAATATCACAAAAAAATGATAGGCCAAAGAAAAGCCATAAAAATGATAGACTGGATTATTGATGATAAGAAGGAACTTATATATTGTTACTATTATGCACAAAGCCCTGAATTTCCAGACACAAGATATACAAAATGATTGAGGGAGAAATTATAGGAAAGAAAAATACTTCCAGAAGAAAATCTGTCAGAAGCCTCAAATAAAAATTTGTGTTCATTAATACAACATATTTGTGAAAAACAGTATCTAGATCAAGAAACTTTGATCTGTTTGGAAAAAGAAACATCTGAGGAAGTGTGAAAATATAAATAACAAAACCTGCAGATTCCTGAAAAGTATAAAAAAATATATGGACATGGGGAAGAAGTAGAGATTTGATATGGTGCAATATTTATGCAAAGGTGAAAGTCAAATTATTCAGTGTAAAGAAAGCACAATCCAGATATGGAATATTTGACAATAAAAAATGATATCACAAAAAGGAAATGTAGAAAAGAAGATTAGTAAAGTAGAAGTTAAAAAAAATAGAAGTTGAAGTTATGGAATGTCTGTGAAGTGATGGGTTTGGTGTAGAAGGTCAAACACAGGTTACATCACAGCATGATGGAATGAGTCCCCAGACTAAGGAGAAACAGGAAGATCAGAAGACATCTGAAGAAGAAATATGGACATGGGGAAAAAAAAGAGATTTAATATGGTGTAATATCTATGCAAATGAGAAAGCAAAACTAATCAATAAAAAAGAACAGCACCAAAGTTATTTGAAAAGAAATACATGCAAAGAATCCAGACATGGAAAACTTTAGAATAAAAAAATTAGAAGGACAAAGAGGAAAAGTAGAAAAGGAGAGTAGTAATGGAGAAGTTAAAAAAATAGAAACTGAGGTTATGGAGTACCTGCAAAGTGAAGGATTCAGTGTAGAAAATCTAACTCAGAAGGCACCACAACAGGATAGAGTAATGGACATGGGGAGACCAGTGGAACGGGAAGCAATTTGCAATACGTCATATGATGATATTTTGGAATGTTCCACAGGAAAACAGTATAAATGTTCACTTGAAGCTGGACAGCAAGAGAAGGAACAGGACACTGTGGAAACTCTGACGCAGTCAATGTTGAGGAGTGCTAGGCCAGTGAGTTCCCATATGACAAAGCAATGAATGTTACGGGATGAAATTGAAGAGAATTTGCCACAGGAAGATGCTATAGAACTTTCTATAGAATGCCCACAGGAAATGGAGAACAAAAAAATGTGTCTTCAGTTTAGAAGAAAATGAGCTAAGTGAAGAGTTGCTTGATTTGGTAGATATGGATAGACATATTAAGATCAATGAAAGAAATAGACTGCAGAAGGTCAATACAACCCAAAAAGTTAGAAGTTTGATAAAACAGATGAACACAGTATTAAGACTGTCCATATAAATTCATGCAATATAACAGAAGTAAACAGGATATATTATTATAGAGCTAAATTGATAAATGATAAAGTTCTGCACACGAATACAGGGTAGTGAGGGAAAGGAATGAGAGAAATTGAATACCATCATGGAAGTATCAAATAGAGAAAACTATAAAGCAATTGAGACAAGAAGTGTCACTGTTGGAGGAGTATAGAAGAGGGAACAGATCAACAAATATACTTAGAAAGATAGATGTGATAAAGGCAATGCACAATATTAGAGCAGACCAGGATCTGTCAAGCACTATCGCAAATAACAAACTAAAAATCTCATCACAGGCAGAAAAACTTAGAAGATACACAAATAAATATAAAGGCAAAGTACAAAATACGCAATTTATTGTGGACCCAAAAAAGTTTTATAGAGAATTGGTAAACAAGGTAAAAGGAATTGAAAAACCACAAAAAAGAATAAATAGATATATTTTGGAGAAGTATTTATGAAGATCCTGTAGAACATAACTAAGATGCTAAATGGATAGAAGAAGTAGAAGAAAAAATAAAATGTTTAAAGGTACAGGATATGAAGTGTGAGGAAGTAACAGCCAAAGAGATTGAAACAAAGTTAAAAGCCTCTAATTGGAAAACCCCAGGCCGATGACGTACCTAACTTTTCGTTAAAAGTATTAACATCTTTGTACGAAGATTTAGCCATGAGTAAGAACTATTTATATGTGCATCCCAAACAGACACCAACCTTGCTAACAACAAGAAAAAAAATGCTCCTACTTAAGACTGAACATGCAAGCTACCCTAAAAATTATAGACCAATAACTTGCCATCCAATAACGTATAAACTATACACTGGAATTGATGCTGACAGAGTTTATAGTCATTTAGAAGAAAACTCAATTATGACAATAGAACAAAAGGCCAATAAAAGAAACTCATGTGGAACAAAGGATCACTTGTTAAATAAAGTCTTAGTGGAGTACTGCAAAAAGGGGAAGAAGTATGGCATTGACTGACTACAAAAAAGCATTTGATAGTATCCCACATTCGTGGATAAAAGAATGCTTAGAAATGTATAAGAAACAATACACAGATTGACTACATTACAGTGACCATGAAATAGTGGCAGACCACTTTGCAATTAAGCCATGATAAAGGACAAATTATTATCTCCGGGGTAAAAATTCTAGGCAGATATTCCAGGGGGACTCTTTGTCACTGCTGCTATTCTTCCTTGCCTTTAACCCACTAAGCTGTCTACTTAACAGCTTAGGCCATGGCTATAATTTGGCTCATGGAAAACAACAAAATATAAAGACTTCTCATCTTCTCTTTGTCAATGATTTAAAACTGTATAGCTCATCAGATGAGGAACTGAAAGAACAGCTCAAGTTGTCAAAATGTTTTCCGATGATATAAGAATGTCATTTGGTTTTGATAAATGTGCAAAAGCAACCTTTAAAGAAGGAAAACTGCAGCAGAAAGAAAACATCAGTTTGGGACAAGAATGTGACATAAAAGAACTTGAGTGAGAGGGAGTGTATAAATATCTGGGAACTGATGAAAGATCAACAATAAAACATGAACAAATGCAAATAAAACTTAGTAAGGAATACTTTAGAAGACTAAAATTAATCCCGCAAACAGCATTGACATCTTGGAACAGAATCCAAGCTATAAACCAATTTTCTCTTCCTGTCCTAACTTACAGTTTTGGAGTGATTGACTTGCCCCAAAATGTGTTGGATAGATTAGATAGGAAAAGGATGCTTCATGCTCGCCAAATGATTTATAAAAATCGGTGCTCACCATAGGTTCATAGGTTTATACTAGGCTATCTGCCCTAAGGCATTTATAAGCCTAGCCCAAATTTTTGTGGCTTACGCCACCCCTTATATGAAAAAATACTGTGCCCATTAGTTTGTTGTGCCTCTGTCCAGCAGTGACACAGAGATGATTCCCGGGGTAAACCTACGATCTCCCATCCACAGGTCTAGATTTCTCTTGAACAGAGTCAGCGAGGTGCTCTGCCTCACATGTACCGGGATTCTATTCCACAGCATAGGGAGTCTCTGAGTGATAAATCTATCCCTCCACCACATCCTATTTATATTCGTGCTAAGGTTTAAGTCGCTTGCTCTAGTGGTTTTGGTGGATTTGGATTTTTTGAGGTGGAGCATGTCCATTAATTCCGGGTTGGACATGGCCTTGTATGTCAGGCACATGTCACCTCTGAGCAGATGGTATGCGACTGAATAGAGCTGGAGTTTCTTCAATCTGGCAGCATATGACAGATTTTGGAGTCCCTTTATCCTTTTGGTGAGGAACTTTTGGGGTCTCTCCAATTGCTGCAGATGTCGGGTGAGATACATCCCGAATGGGGCATTGTACTCGATCATTGGTCTGATAAGTGAAGAGTACAGGGAACAATGACCACACTAGATCTGGATGTGAATCCCTTCATGATCAGGTGGGCAATGTAGAAGGTCTTTCTAACCACTTTAGCAACGTGAGTGTCAAAAGAAAGGCCACTGTCAACCTGGGTCCCCAGGTCCCTGATAACCTCTTCTGTGCTTAGTGGATTGCCACCTATATGGTAGCTTGGGGTTACCTTGTTTTTCCCGAAGGGTATGACTATACATTTTTTGGCGTTTAACTTCAGGCCATGGCTCTGGCACCAGCTATCTGTTTCCGTGAGTCCCTTCTGAAGGATATCCGTGTCCGATGCACTTTCCACTATGGCGCCCAGTTTGCAGTCGTCTGCAAACATTGTCAGCCAAAGTCCTCCCATGTTGGCCTGTACTTCTGAGAAGTAGATGCCAAAAATAGGGGGCCAAGGACCGAGCCCTGTGGGACACCACTTGTGACCGGCTTGGAGTCTGACATAGCGCCAGCAACTCTAACCCTGTGGGTTCTGTCCTTAAGCCAGTTTGCAACCCATCTTGTGACATATGGGTTTACATTTAAGCTGGTAAGTTTTTCTACAATACCCGAGTGGGGTATTGTGTCGAAAGCCTTTGCAAGGTCAAGGTAGGCTGTATGGACTGCCTTTCCCTCATCAATGGCCTTGGTGACTGTTTCAAGAAGTCGACCAAGTTCAAAGGCATGATCTTCCCTTGACAAAGCCAAACTGGGTCGGGTCCAATGTCTGCAAGTCCCCTATATCTTTGTTTATGAGCTCCATTATGATCCTCTCCATAGCTTTGCAGACTAGACTTGTTAAGCTTATGGGGCGGTAATTACCAGGGTCTGTAGAGGCGCCTTTGTGGAGTGGGACCACAGTTGCCGTCACGCCACTCCTTGGGCACGTATCCTGTGGTAAGGCTGAGATTAAACAGCTGCCTTATGTGCGGGTTTAATTCCTCATTTAGCTCATGTAGCACACAGCCGGGGACACCATCCGGTCCCATTGATGCTGTGTTTTTAGCTTTAGAGAGCAGCTTTCACCTGCGCATTTGTGATGTCCGGGAGGCTACACTCGGTTGGTTTAGTTATCTTTCCTTTTTTGGGGTAGAGGGGGGTGAAGTTTGCACTGAACCTGTCTGCCAGTATGTTGGCAATGTCTGTGGGTTCAGTGATTTTTGTATCATTTAGACTAATTCTGAGCATATCTGGGAGTTTCCACCCAGGTTCCTAACATAGCTGAAAAAGGCCTTATGATTGTCCTTTGAATCCATGGCAATTTTTCTCTCAAAATTGGCCTTAGTTGATTTTATGACTTCTAGACCAAGATTATATATTCCCCGTTCTGAAGTAGGGGCAGGCCTCCTTGAAATTGATGCACACATATCTGCTGACCTCACATGACCCAAACATAGTGAAAGTTTTGAAACATGAGGAAAATAAATCTAAGATGACTTTTCTGCTCAATCTAACAGAAGCATATTGGTGTTAAGCAGGAATGGAAATCAAACCAAAAGTAGATAAAAATCAGTCTGCAATTGAATATGCTAAAAACAAAAGAAAGAATATAAGGTGAAGAACCAGATGAGAAGGCAAGAAATGTGGAAAATGCATAAATATAGTTGCAAGTATAGAAAACTTCTGGAAGAACCTCATTTTGATCAGGAACAAATGCAGGAATCATAAAGGAGAGGCAAATTCAAACCAAGAGATGAAACATTAATATTAGCAGCACAAGATATTGTGCTACATACACGTTGGTTTACAAAGTCCATTGAACATGTTGGAGAAACAGACAAATGTAGATTTTGTAAAACCAAATTGGAAATAGTCACAAATCTCATCGCTGGTTGGGACATACAATGGCAGAAGGACTGTATATTGAAAGGCATAATAATGTAGCAAAACTGTCACACTAGGGATTGGCAAACATTATGGTATTGAATTGGTTGAAACATACTAGAAACATCAGCCACAAAGCATCATAGAAAATGATGAATTTACATCACATGGGATCACCCATTACCAACAATTCAAAAGATAAATGCTAGAAAACTGGATATAGTGGTCCATGAAAAGAAGGCAAAAGTAGCATTGATCATTGAAATTGCCACACCCAGTGACTACAGTGTCTTATGCACAGAGAGACACAAAGTCATAAAATATCAGGATCTGTGGGCAGAAATGAGAGCAATGTTGAAGAAATATACCCAAACAGTTCCAATAGTAGTAGGAGCAACAAGTCTTATAAAAAAAGAATCTACAATCATATTTAGATATGTTAGCAATACATGTAACCCCGTACGAACTGCAGGAGTCATTATTGGGCACATTGTGGGTGCTGTGAAGAGCACTTTTGCTGACATCAAAGACTGAAACAATACTAATTTTATGAACTTTAATCGTACTTTGACTTAGGAATGGGGTCCATTCCTGTCATGGTATTTGAAACCCAAAAGATTTGGAGAAACTAAAAAAAGGCATCCTTGGTATTGTCTGGGTAAACTGATGCAGTTTTTTGGCCTTAGAGAAAGCATTAAGGACCTGTTCCCTAGTGATCGCAGGGGGGGGCCTATATTTGATTGTTTTTTTCTGAGGGAAGGTTAAGGGGGAGAGGGGAGAAAAGTTGGAGCTGAATATGTTGGTCAGTAGGTTTGCTATATCTTCTGGGTCAATATAGGTGACTCAACTAACAATGACCTCTGCACACATTTGTTACTGCCTTTGAGGTTTCAGGCATAGCTAAAGAATGCATTCTATTTGTCCTTGGGCTGCGTGGCCAAATTTACCTCAAATTTAGGTTTGGCAGTCTTTATTGGTCCTCTGAGTTGTTTGTTTACTTAGATAAGACTGCTTTTATCCTGTTGGGAGATGCATCTTCTAATTTTTGTCATGATTTTCTTCCTTTCATTATATAGCCTTCTGATGTAATTCCACGAGGGTGGCTTGTTTTTTAAGTTAGTTCCTTACTTCTTCCTGGTGGGTAAAGCTGACTCTACACATCTATTAAAATGTTTGTATAGTATTTCTGTGTACAGTTCTGCTTCGGCAGCAGTTTTCTCAGATTTTATGAGGGCTTAAAATTTGCCAGGTTATCACCTAAATAGTAGGAAGTTATCTTTAGAATAATTCCTGAATATTCCAGAGTTAGCTGGGGTTCCAGGTTTTATTTTTCTTCAAAGGAGACCATTTTGTGGTCTGACCTTACCAGAGAAGACATTAGACTAGGGGGGTGTACAGCACTTTCCCATGTTAGAGAGGACCAGATCCAGTATGGTTGCATGCCTGGTTTGTGTATTGCCAGACTGGTCAAGGGAGTTTCAATCTCTGTGCCTGTATGTCTGGTGTTGTATATGATTCCCAGTTAGAGGCTAATTAAAGTTGCCCATGAATATGCTATTGTGTTGGATGGCAAGCATTTCCAATAAGTTTGAATACATGTTATAGGTTTCCTGGGTCTTAGAGGGGGCCTAGAGCTTGCGAAGAAGTGGTATGGGATTTTGCCTAAGGTGATTTGAACATAGAAAAGCTCGAGCATTGTTCTATTTTACCAGCCTTGGGGTATATTTACTTTTTATATACATCATGGCACCTTCACCTTTAGCATCTACCTGTGCAGTAGCTGGTCTAAATGTGTGGAAGGCATTATACCCTTGCACTGCCATTGTGTTCTCCACAAATTTAAACCATGTCTCAGTGACCACACAGACATCAAAATTCTCTAGGCTGAGGAAAGGCTGTAGGGAGTTGAGTTTTTTTGTTTAGACTCTCAGCATTGAGCAGTAACACCTTTACATTTTCTTGGTTTTGACTTATGATGGAAGTACTTTCAGTTTGGCGTTGCCTGAAAAAGACACCATGGGGAGAACAATGTTTTAGCTGATATTCAAAAGTCTAGAGCGGAGAAGTGCAGACCATCCATGGCAAAGCAGTGTGGGCTGTTGACCATTTTCTTCCCTGGCCCATACCTCTCAACTGTACAGATTTTCACAGAATGTCCAGATTTTGGCCTCATATTTTTGGTCCACTTTACATTTATTGCAGTTTTCTGGCAAATTAGTGGTAAATCATTTCAGACTGCTGTTCAAAAATAATGATAAGCATTTGAGTTTCAGAATTCATATCCTTCAGAAAATTCATGCTAATGCAAAACCTGTTATTCTATTAACTTTGTCTGTAAGAGCAATGTTTAAAAAATTGTCCCTATATCTGGGCCTTTGTCCTGCTTTTATTGATGGCTTTATCCAGAATTCTTGTTCTAAGAGGTTGAGATGTATGATGCAAAAAAATATTGCACCCCTTAGAATGACACCAGAAACAAGCCAATTATTAACATTAGTCATCTTTTGTTCATATTGTGGCATCATCTTTGGAGAAGGTAAAATGCTGCTCAGTGCTAGGCTCATACCAGCCTGGGACACATTTGCTGAGAGCTCCATGATGTCTCTCTTCATATAGTCTAGAGAGGAATGTCTTAGGTCATTTACACCCACATGGACTATGACTCATTCATACTGGTACTTGTGACCTGACTGTGTGTGTAATATTACAGATCCGAGCTCCTGATAAGCAACTGATCATGACTCTCTCCTTACTCAGTCTGGTGAGATGGAGATCAGTTGACACTGGGATCTCAATGACCAGAATGTTGGATTGTGTGGTGACTTGCTTTATGGGATTAGAAGTAGAGGCTCTATGAGATGTGGCTATATATGCTGATGTGGGTGTTGTTTTGAAAGAGTACACTGAGGGCTGCTGAGGGTATTTGTTATGTGCACTTCATTTGGGAGGTCTTTGAGATTTAGAAAGGTGACATTTAAGTACCTCAGCATAGGCGGGTGTATGTGTCTGCTTTGAGTTGGGTGTGATGGGTGCAGCATGTGTTCTGCTGCCAAGTTGATTGGCATTAGGGGTGCTTTTATGTGAGAGCTTTGCCTCCAGTGACAATGTGTAAATACATCTCTCATACCATATCGGTTTGTGTGAAAATTAACTTGTTGTCAGTAAACATGAGGCAATTTCTATATTGACTTAGGATGCCCATATGCAACAAGCTGGTAACAGAGATAGTGGGAAAGTTCATATCCATGGCAACATACCCTTTTTTATTGATTAGATGGTTGGAGAGAAACTAAAAAGTAACGTCTGGAGTATCTGGTTGGCAACTCTGTGAGCAGTGCTTGTCAGTTCACACTAATTATCCTGAGTGCAACTAGTAATTGGGGAAATTTCAAGGGTGCTATTACAGGAAATATATCAACTCAAAGTGTCTATGTCTATACAGGACACTGCTGAACACTTGAGGGGAAATTAATAAGTAGACCCTGATGATTTATGGATGTAGCATTTAGGCAGATATTCTGATGTTAGCATAGGCAGCAGCAAATCAAGAAGTATTTGCTGAAAAGAAAGAATTAATTTGTCAAGAATGATGAAAACAGGAGAATTGTCTGACGGCTAGTGCATGGCTACTACTAGTGCCGGTCTCACCACAGCTTTGTGCTGCTGGGATACAATGCTCCTTTGCTTCTACACTCACCAGAAGCAGAACAGTAGCACCAATCCCAGTTTAAGAAGCAGGCCACAAGCTCTTTGGTGATCAAAAGTCTTTTCCCAGATGATGTAAGGGTCAGTAGGTTTGATGAAGCCTTTTCCTGGTAGATGCCTTGAACAGCAACCAGACCAATCAGTAAGGTCAAACACAAACAATCACTGCCCAATGAGAAATGGTCAGAAATCAGTGCACTTTACTCCTTCTTTTACTAGGAGCACAATATAAGCAGAAATTCCAAGACTGCACCTATGAAGCAGCTATTAGGCTTTCCAATGCTCAGTAGTCTCCATGGAACAGTGTCCATATGCTCCTTTTTTTCACCAGGAGCAAAACAGAAGCACTAACCCCACAATGACTACTAAGAGGCAGAATTGATGGTGTTGGAGTATATGTTGCAGATTTTAAAGGTAAGATGGAAAAAAAATGGCAAGAAGCCCACATCCCCAGTCCAGGTTAATTGAATACCTAACAGGTCACCTTTTACATGATGGTGGTGAGATGAACATAACTCCTGTCTCTCTCTCTCTCTCTCTTTCCCAGGTGGGGGAGGCAGGTACTGGCTACTTGCTCAGAGTCTTCCTGCATCATAGGCACTTCTTTATCTTAGTTTGTCTGGTTTGCAGTCAGGACCTTACCACACTACACCGCAGAGCTACAAACCTCTCAACTGTACAGATTTTCACAGAATGTCCAGATTTTTGCCTCATATTTTTGGTCTATCTTCAAAGAAATCTTGGTTTTCTGGCAAATCACTGAAGACTGAAGTCAGAAAATATTGACAGACATTTTAGTTTTAGACTTCATACCCTTCAGAAAATGCATGCTAATCCAAAACCTGTTATTCTAACAACTTTCTAAGTTTATAAGAGCAATATTTAAAGATTGTTCCTCTATTATTTATGGCTTTGTCCAGATTTCTTGTTCTAAGACTTTGAGAGCTATGCAGAGCTACGTCCCAAAGAGAGTCACATTTAGTCTATTCTGGTGGAGATACAAAACCATCTGCTGAAAAACATAAATGAAGAATTGCAAAATGCATATTCAGGTGGAAAAATAAACAGATGTTTTTGTCTATTCTTCCTAACAAATGTCATTTTCTCCCATATTAGAGTCTTATTAAGCTATACAATGAAGTATGCTGGGACTATAATGTACTGAAGTATTATAAGGCTAAATGAGGTGGTGGGTCAATGTTTGAAAAGAACTTTGGAGGTAGAGGAGGGCAATGAGATCCCTAGATTTAGACACAATCCTTTTGTTTATACGTTGTGCAGTATAAAAGGACTTTCTTGCAACAATGGGCACACGTTGTTCAAACTTTAGGTCACTGTCCTCATAGGTACACAAATTCATAAAAATTGGGACAACTTTCTGGGGCAGGGACATATTGTTAATGTGGTAGTTTCCTGCGAAAGATGACTTCCCAAAACATAAAATGATGCTTTTTTTTGGCATTTAGTTTCAGTGCATGATTTTGGCACCACTTTTTTTAGGACAAACCTTCCTGCAGGATGCCAGAGTCATCTGGGTATTCAATGATTGCGCCTAGCTTACAGTCATTTGCAAACTTAATCTGCCAGAGCCTTTTAGTATTTGTGTCTACTTCATAAATATTGATGCCAAACATGACAGGTCATAGCACATAAAAAGGGAGACTCCACTAGTGACTGATCTCCTTGTGGAGGTAACTTCCCCTATTTTGATTTCCTGCATCCTATATGTAAGCCTGTTAGCAATCCAGCAGGTGCCATATGGGTTTATTCCCAGTTTAATTAGCTTTTCTACTATGCCTGAGTGGGTAATTCTATCAAAAGCTTTGGCCAAGTCAAGGTGTGTGTTGTGTACTTTTTTACCTTCAGCCTTTGCTTTGTTGATCTTTTCAAAAAAAATCCACCAGGTTGATTAAGCATGACTTGCCCTTGATGAATCCTAACTATGATGGGTCCTGTGTTTGGAAGTTCTCTATCTCCTGATTGATTACTTCCATGATACATTTTTCCATGGGTTTGCATGTGAGGCTGGTCAGACCTGTGGGCCTTTAATTACTTAGGTCAGATACATTTTTCCATGGGTTTGCATGTGAGGCTGGTCAGACCTGTGGGCCTTTAATTATTTAGGTCAGTGGAAGGTGATCCCTTATGCAGAAGAATGACTATAGCTGTTCTCCATTCACTTTGTACAAAATCCGCATGGAGGCTGAGATTGCAGACTGTTGTTAGGGGCATGGATAAATTGTGCTTCATGTTATTTTAAATGCATCCAATGATATTGTCTGGACCCACCAATACAATTGTTTTAGATTTTGATATCACTTTTAGTACTTGGTCTTGTGTGGTAGCTGCAAGGCCAGCCAATTTCAGGTATATGTTTAGGAATAGATGGAGGGGTAAAGTTAGAGCTAAATTTATTGGCCAGTAGATTTGCTGTATCTTTAGCCTCTGTGTAAGTAATATATTTTACAATCATCTCACTACACTGCTGCACTGAGCTTTTGAGATTATAAACATAACAAAAAAAATGCCTTGGGATTGTCTTTGGCTTGGATAGCCAGCTTAGCCTCAAACTTGGCTTTACTGAATTGTGTTAAGCTTCTGAGTAATGTGTTTATTTCAATGACAAAAGCTCTAACATTCTGGGAATTACTGTTCTTACTTTTGGTCAAAATTATTTTCTTTTTATTATAAAGCTTGTTGATGTTATGGCTTTACCATGTGGTTTTGGTTCTGGATTTGCCCTGCACTTTTTCCTGTTGGGTACAGATGCATCTATGCAACTGTCTGCATGGTGGTTATAGTGTGCTGGTGTACATTTCTGCATATTCAGTAGAGTTAACTTAGTTTGGTGGAGATTTGAAGACTGTCAATGTATTACTTAGGAGTAAGTAATTTGTCTTCAAAATATTTCTGAAGGTGTCTTGGGTGGAAAGGATCTCTGGTTCAATTTTTTTTGAAGGAGACTGCTTTATGTTCAGACTTAACAAGTGATGAAGATATGCCAGTGACAGTGCATGATACTCCCATATTAGTAACAGCAAGATCCAAGATGTTATCCTTCCAATGGTTACTCTGATTAATTGTTCTAGGGCATTTGTATTGACAAAGTCGAGGAATCCCCATGCATGTGCACTATTGGTGGTATAGGTTTCTCAGTCTATAGTTGGAGGGTTTTGACCACCATAGACAAATGGTACTGGGTTTAATATTGAATGATACCAGATCCTATTGGCTTGCATTGTGGCTTTCTTGTGTCTTAGAGGGAGTTCTGTAGCTGGCTAATATATAGTACAGGACCTTTCTGATAGTTATTTGGACTTGAAGAAGCGTCAGTGCATCATGCTGCTTCTGGATGTAGATTGATACACTTCCACCTTTTTCCTCTTGATTAGTAGCTGGTCTAAGCATATGGAAGGCATTATGACCCTGCACATCCAGAGTACTCTCCATTGTTTTAAAGCAAGTCTTGGTCACAACTCAGATGTCAGATGAGATTTGCTACCCTGACAGCAAGAAGTAAACATCACTGAAAAACTACAAAAAGAGACTTGTTAATGTTACTTTTCAGGGATTTTTGATAGATACTCTATCTTGCTTTGCTCCACAGAAAACAAAAATAAGAAGACACTATATCTTATGCTATCATTGGTACTTTCTCTAGCATAAAGGATCAACATGCTACTTAATTTTGTTTACTCTTCCACAAAGAAAACATATGCTGTTATTTACCTATTTCCTGTTAGAGTCAAGTCGACTAACTGAAAGTAAAAAGTCTCAAATCTACTAGGAAACTAAGAAATGTTTTTGCTTGACTTCATACTCATTAAACTGAAAAGAAAGATTGTTTTGCAGGGCAAATGCTTCCCGAAACTCCCTCATGTGGGGCAACCCTCCACCTTCAGCTTAAATGTAATGCTTCATCACCTATGCCCAAGCCTACATATACCCCTTGAAATAACCCTAGTTTTTAATACTTGACAGATACATTTGGGGAATATAGCAAGGCTTAAAAAGGCCCCCAGGTTTTTAACCTAGTAATCACCTATGAACTTATTCCTAGTCCATTTTCACAGAACATTATAGATAGGAGTAAGTTGGCTTTGATAAAACTAGTTTTTCACCTTAAATGGTTTCTAGCTTTGGGACCCAAAGAAATAGCACAAACAGAGCTGTGATATTCAATATATGTTTATTAGGGATGGGATCTGTAGATGCTGTTTTGCCTTACAGTAGACCCTCATATTTCCACAATGCAAGCATTCTGGAGAGAATAGATGTTTGCTTTATAAAATAAGTAAATCTCTTGGTTAACAGTAAGCCTAGCAGACAATATCCTTTATGATGCATTGAAACGGCCATCATATGAACTAATATTATGAAGTATGATTCAGAATAACTATAATTATGCACATTGTCTTAGTGATAAGCCAACTCATGTATTCTGCAGGCTATATTATTTTAAAGGTCGAGTTGAGTGCAGTTGGAGGAGACATATGGCAAGAACCAAACGTTTACATGCAGCTGTGGTGTAAAAGACATGGTCAGGGCATTCAGACATCTCTTATGAAAAGTTTAGTATAAGGGGAGCTTCTAGAGAGATAGTAAAAAAGGGTACTGTTGGCACTAGTGTCTGTAGGATAGGAACAATTTTGTTAATGTGCAGGAGAAGTTTTGAAATGGAAAAAGAATCCAGTCACTAGTAGAAAGATTGTAAAGGCTCTTAGTGGTACATGATGTCACCACAGTGATGAGGATGGAATAGCTGTTACGCTACTGAGTATGCAGCTCTGACTGTTCTAACTAATCACCTACTCACAGTATAGGCTCATAGGTTCATAGGCTGGTACTAGGCTTTCAGTCATAGGGCCTATGCAAGCCTAGCCATAACAATTCCATGGCTATTTCTTCCCACACTATTTACTTCCCTGGACCCCTGTCTAGCAGGGCGACTGACATGATCCCTGGGGTGAATTTCTTTTCTGCCATCCAATTGTCAAGGTTCCTTTTGAAGAGGGCCAAAGAGGTGCTCTGCTTGACATGTATGGGCAGTCTATTCCAGAGTCTGGGGAGTCTCTGGGTCAGGAACCTATCCCTCCAGCATGTTTTGTTTATTGTGATGACAAGGTTTAACTCCCTGGAGCGTGTGGATCTGAGGGATTGGGATTTCTTTAAGTGTAGCATATTCAACAGCTCTGGATTTGACATGGCCTTGTATGTTAAGCAGAGATCGCCTCTGAGTAGATGATATGCGACAGAGTATAGTTGGAGTTTTTTAAGGAGGTCAGCATAGGGCATCTGCTTTAGGCCTGTGATTTTTTTAGTGAGGTATTTCTGCGGCCTTTCCAGTTGTTGCAGATGTCTTGAGAGGTACATACCAAACGGGGGGTTGTATTCTATAATGGGTCTAATGAGGGATGAGTACAGTGGGACAATGACCTCCTTTTTTTCTGGATGAAAAGCCCTTAGTGATGAGGTGTTTCACATAGAAGGATTTCCTGACTGTTGTGGCAATGTGGTTATAGAAGGTGAGACCACTGTCCACCTGAGTCCGTAAGTCTCTTTTCACACTTTTGGTGTTTAGTGTACTACCACCTATGTGGTAATTCATGGGTACATGTTTTTCCCAAAGGGGATAACTATATATTTCTTGGCATTGAGCTTGCACCCATGGCTCTGGCAAAAAGCATCTGTGTCTGTAAGGCCCTTTTGTAGAGTATCCACATCATTTGGGGATTCAGTAATGGCTCCCAGTTTGCAGTCATCTGTGAACTTTGTTAGCCAGAGTCCCTTAGTGTTGGTCTGTACTTCAGAGAAGTAGATGCCAAACAAGAGTGGTCCCAGGACTGAACCCTGAGGTACTCCACTTGTCACTTGCCTGAAGCTGGATTTGGAGTCGGCTACTTTTACAGTGCGGGTTCTGTCAGTAAGCCAGATGGAAACCCATCGAGTGATGTAGGGATTAATGCCCAGCTTAGTAAGTCTATCTATGATTCCAGAGTGGGGGATCATGTCAAAGGCCTTGGCAAGGTCCAGATAGGCTGTGTGGACTGCCTTACCCTCGTCCAAGGCTCTGAAGACTGATTTTAAGAAGTCAATCAGGTTCAGGAGACAAGATCGGCCCTTCATGAACCCAAACTGGGTGGGATCCAGTGTGTGAAGGTTGCCAATGTCTTGTTTATAAGTTTCTTGATAATACATTCCATGGCCTTGCAGATGAGGCTCATTAGACTGATGGGGTGGTAGTTCCCGGGATCCAAGGTGGATCCCCCCTTGTGGAGTGGGATAACTGTAGCTGTGCGCCACTCAGTGGGCACGAAGCCTGAGGTGAGGCTATGATTAAACATGACACTTAGGTGAGGTGCCAGTTCATTTTGTAGTTCATGTAATACACAGCCTGGGATATCATCTGGTCCCATGGATGCTGTATTCTTAGCTTTAGAGAGTGCGTTTTTTACCTGTGTGGCCGTTATTACCGGCATTTGGCAATCTTCTGGTATTGAGATGGGCTCTAAGTCATGTTAGGATTGTTGTCAAGAGACAACATACTTGTGAAAGATATCTACTCCTGACAGATAGCAAACAGACTGCACAGCTAAATTTCTTGCTAGAGACTACACTAGCAGAGAGTCAACAGACAGACTCTACAACACGAATTTCTAGTGCACTGTGCAGAGGTGTGCACTATTGGCAGGTAACAGACCCACTGCCCAATAAGGACAACTGTCATACTCTGCAGGTCTTCTGAGAATAATGTTATTTTATTTGCTTATTTATGTTTATGTTTATGTTTTGCATGGTTTTGCTTTGATATGTTTATTGATCTGGATATCCAGCAATAACCACTGTCAGCATTTTCAAAGAAAGTCTCAGGAAGCATCTTGTTCAGTTTATTTTGATGAGACAAAGCATTATGGATAGTTATATTAGCCTTTATACAATGCATTAGAAAATGCTAATGACCTGCTCCCAGATGATGCCTGTACTTAAGGGCATTGGGTACAACGTTAGTGTAATGGCGCTGCTGATAAGAAGAGGGAGAGGATTGTGAATCTGAATTCTTCATGATATGAGCTGAAAGGAAAATATATGCATAAGGTAAAAAAAAGAGGTTGTGACTCTCAATCCTCTCAGTCTTGCTTTATGTAACCTGCTGTGTTACCTAAGTGTGCTTACTCTTTGATAGCTTATTATACAATAGCATTTTTTATTTTTACTAATATAATGTTTGTTAAGCTTCATTATGACATCATATTTTCTTAATTTTTCTGTTCCATTTGTTTGCTAGGATGATCTGGCTGGACCAAAGCCATTATCAGTGGAGATCCAAGAACTGATGATCTAAAGCAAATGCATACTAAATATGAACAAAAATATGTAACAATAAAAGTGAAGTGGACATAGTATCATATCACTGGAAAGAGAGGAAGAGTATAGTCTATTACATAAAATATATAGGAAGTACAGTATGATATGAATACTTAAGTGTGCAATAAAAAAACTTTACACAAATAAAGGGAAACATCATAGATTACAACTTGTTCTATCACTTCTTTTGAGCATTTTACAATATGTAAAACTGCTCCAGCATAAACAGTTTTCACAGTAAACCATTAAACGTGCATTTCCATTTGATGTGAGCAATTTTAAAATTATGTATGCAAGTTACAGTGAAAACATATTTCATATATTCAACATAATTAGATGATATACACTGATTTAATGATATACACCCTGATGTTAATAGTGCAAACATTTCTGTAGTAGGAGCAAGATGAAAAGACACCACACACATGCACATGCACATACACATACATACACACACACACACACACACACACACACACACATATATATATATATGTAGATATATATATATATATATATATATATATATATATATATATATATATATATATATATATAGGGAGAGAGAGAGAGAGAGAGAGTTATTTTCATTTTGTAATGTAAATGAAACATTTGTTTAACAATGCAGCATACATAGTTTAGATTGCTTGCCTTTTGCACTTTGTCAAAGCAGTATACTATAGATAAATGTGTTTTTTGTCAATTGTCTTGGATGTAAAAAAAAAGAGGAGAGGAAGCTGAAACATTAATATGTAGTACTGTGTAAAGTGTGAGGTTGTAGCATTGTGGAATAGAAGTAGGTAATACTGAATGAGGTAGTTACTATACTTTGCTCTTATATTTTATCGATACAGATGTAGTCCTATGTAATTGCAAGGTATGTTTTCGTTTTTTTGAAATACAAGTGTTGTTTATACCCTAATCACATTTTAGAGGGTTTGGAGTTCCTTATTTTATTTATGGAGAGTCTTCATAGTGATCGTTAAATTGTACTCTGGTTAATTTAGCTAAGTTTCTAAAATGGATTGTCTTGAAGGATTGTAGCTTTTGTCTAAGTGAATAATTGCAGTGTGGTTATTAGGTTTAAGGAAAATGTTATGGATTAAGTTGAGACACAGAAGGATTTCTGAGTGTAACTGATTACGTCTGTGTAGTGCAATGCACTTGTAAGCCCTATTAGACAAATATTGGAGCAAATGTTGCTGTCTTATTAGAAATTTGTTCTAGTCTGGGAACATGTTTTTTTTTTTTTTTTTTTTTTGGAGGGTGGTTATTGGTGAAGTTAGAAGTGTATGCTAAAGCTGGAAGTAATAGTATGTAGGCTGTATTCAGCAGAGTTTGGTGTGTTAGAATAGCTTAACTTTATCTTTATATAAAATTCCAAGCTTTATTTCAATTTTTCTTTTAGTGACATAATCAATGTGCTGATCAAATTTTAAATGCTGACGCATTATTATTTGCAGAATCTGATGGAAATATTATCAATGTCTGTGGCTTTGAAGACAGTGAGGTTTCTCTGAAGTGAATCAGGGCAGAATAAAATAAATTTTGCATTACTGGCATTTAGAAATACCTGGCATTCTGATAATCATTTACAGTATTGAAACATTTCTTATGAGGTACTTTGTAGTTGTGTTATCAATGGAACAAAGATTATAATAGCAAAGTCATCCATCTATTGTACTATAGTGGCATTATTAGTTGTTTTGTATGGGTAATTTATAAATATGTTTAACAGTAGACACCCCTGGCTTGAACCTTGAGGAACACTCAACTAGTATGGAAGATGAATATCTTGCCACAAATTGATTGAAATAAGTTTGATAATTAAACTTTGAACCAGGTAATCATATGTATTGTTTGGACAATTTTAGTTGGTCTGGTTAAGAGTTTTTCATGTGGGAGTGTGTTAAAATCTTTTGATATATCAAAGATTTAAGAAGCTACTAACTGATCTTGGTTTCTTTTTTGACTTCTGATTTCAGGAAAGAAAAAAATACTGTTATTGCTGCTTATTTGTGTATGTGTATGTATATATATATATATATATATATATATATATATATATATATATATATGTATATGTGTATATATATATATATATATATATATATATATATATATATATATATATATATATATATATATATACATACATACATATATATATTTATAGAGAGAGATACACTTTGAAACAAGTAACTGTACAGATATTGATCTGCTATTTGAGATATCTAATGAGGTTGTACCTCTGTGTAGAGGAATTATGAAAGAATGTTTCTGTACTGAGGGTAGAGATATTATTTTCTTAGATCTGTTAATTATAATAACTGGATATGTTATTCCATCGGCTGCTGAATATAGATACGTGCAAAGAAGATAATCTGGTGCTGGGGAGGCAAGTTTTAGCTTTCCTACAAGTATTTCAATGATGTTAATAGATATTGGTTGTAAATTAAAAGTGCTATGGTTTTGGTTATATGTACTATATGGACTTGAAGATCGGATCTTTGATTGTAACGAAGTGGCTGAATGTATGAAAAGTGTAGGTATTTTGAAAGCAACTTGATAAGTGGATTGATCAAGAAAGTGATTTTGGCAAAAATTCTTTAGTTGCAGAAGTGTAACTGTGGTGTTGTGAAGGGTGCAGTCACCACCAGCACAAGGTGATAGGGGGCATTTTTACCTCTTCATGAAAATGTGAGTGCACACAGCAGAGTAAGATACATTAAGACCCAGTACTCTCCCTTAAATAGAAGGAGCATTATATTGAGCAATGGAACATTTATTATATGTGTGTGTGTGTGTGTGTGTGTGTGTGTGTGTGTGTGTGTGTGTATATGTGTATATGTGTGTGTGTGTGTGTGTGTGTGTGTGTGTGTGTGTGTGTGCGCGCGTGTGTGTGTAATTTATTTTATTTATTTACTTATTTATTTATTCTCATGCAGATCATGATGGAATGCATTGTTTTAACTTGGTGATCCTCCTTAAAATGAAAGCAGATCCCAATCTGACCTTTTTTTTTCTTTTACTGTCATGAAGAGACAGAAGTTGCAGGCTGTTAGATCCTGGTGCTCCTCCTTCATAGGAGGGAAGGAGCACCAGATCGATGAACAGACCTTTATTCTTTTACCATGCAAATTGAAAAGTAGAAAAAAAATAAAATACTGTTTCATTTAGGGGGACAAGCCCTTTTGCAACCTGCACCACCTGATAATTATATATACCAACATCAAGATCTCACTACAGTCAGGAAAGGATAAATTCCCTAAATAACACTTCCCAGAAGCTGAGGTAGCATTGTTGCCTCACAGCAAGACGCTGTCCAGTTCGATTCTCAGCTAGAGCGTCTACTGTGGAGACATGCGTGAATGGGCGTACCTTCATTGAAGGTTGTGCGTTAGGGCCGGCAACTCAGCACATAAAAAAAAATCAACTGCCAATCATTAGCGGACCGGAGTTCCACTGTGGCGACCCCTAACCGGGAAAAGCCGGAAGACACAACAACACTGCCCAGAAATAAAAAAAGACTATAACATGGGAGAGCTTATTTTTAATATGCCATATCATCCATTTTTTTCTGTTTGATAAAAATATTGTTAACCAATTGTGTAACAAAGCAAAAGCATTGCTGCAGCACTACATGAACACTGATGTTGATATTTCTGCAGTGTTGGTGCAAAGGGTTAATGCTGTGAGGTGTAGTTCCAGTAGTGCAGAGTTAGATTTCCTCAAACTTCAACTGCCTGCTCTGTGACCTTGTGCAAGTCAGTTAACCAGGCATTTATCCAGTGTCAACCTTGGAAAGGGACTTTGTGTTCAGAGGGCCTGCCTGGTTAACAAATAGGTATTATTGCAACCTTCAGTCTGCCATTAGTGCCATTGGCACATACTAGCATTCAGCCTAATCTGCATTAATTCAATTACTAGAGCTGCAGAGCCAGCTGACCTCGTACACAGTTGAAAACTGCAGTATACCCACATACAATTATATTTAATGAAGGGAATTCAATAAAGCCTACACAATAATTTTTACTGTGTGCGCATAGTGGCATGGTGCACACACAGCTGGGAATAGTTTTAGATTTAGTAAACTCCACATAGCTGCATGCACTCACACACAATCACAGAAACTTCTGTGGCATGCAAATTACAGCACAAAAAGCTGAATTTTATGCGAATGAAGCAAATCAACATGGTGCAGTGAACCAACAAGCTGTAAAGCAACTGTGAAGACTCCATGCTCGTGTTACCCATGTATTCCAAAGTTTTCTGAATACAGCAACAAAAAGGATTCTACACTTAAAAAAGACCAAGTAAAGTCCATAGATTTGTACTGAACTGACTGTAAGATGCAACCCCACACACACAGTCTGACATTATCAAACATGGTGGATGCTAGAAAATTAGAACAACAATAGCAACAATTCCTTTTTAAGAGCCATGACATAAATGCAGCTTTGCTGCCCCACCCCCAAATGAAGAATATAGTCGTAACAAAAGAAGACAGTTAAAAGTGTAAACCCCATGAAACATGCTATTCATATTGTCATGTAAGCATATGCAGCATGTAACTGAAGGAATAGAAATTGTATCAAAACCTGCAATCCTCTTCGCAGATACATAACGAAGTAATAGCCTCACTTGCGTGTGCAATATTGGGCTCCAATTCACTTTCCTTGTTTAAACAGATACCAACCATATAGATTCAGGGCTTTCAGCATGGTGAAGACGTGAATGAGGTCAAAACTGATTAGAATTGCTGAACTGCAAAAAAATTGTAACCGTGTAGGGATGGCCACTTTGTGTATAAACGTCCAAAGTATTCTTCTTCAATGCATTGCAACAGTGAATGATGGCATCAGGTGGGTGTATCAGGTTACACTTACAGATGTGTACATGTAAGTCTGGGAGGTGTAAAAGTGAAGGTAAGCAGTGCAATATTCATAAGTTCTGTTGCATCCTGTTTATTGTTTTGTAAAATGTATCGTCTCTGTCCACTTTAATTTAAAATGTATTTTTTAATTTTTGTCATGTTTGCACAATCTAGTGCTTAGCACAACCAAGGTAAATGGAGGAATGAATGGCAGGTTTCTAGGTGCTTGTCACATAACTATTCCTGTGGCACCATGGGTATGTGTTGTGCTAGAGTATAGAAGGTCCTCCCCCATACAGGGTCTACAATTGTCCTTCACTTTTTGAGCTGCATGTTTGCGCGATATCACAGGCATGGAGAAAAGTAATAACAAGATCATTTGTGTTTACCTTATTTTAGTGTTGTCACTTGCAGCTGCACATACATGTACATTGCACACTAATGAGCACCAACGGAGTTGATATATTCAGTATAGCAGGTAATGTTTTCATAGGTGCTAATTACAACATAAGCAGGTCATTTTCAGTACGTTTGAGCTATTCAACAAACTATAAAGCATCCGTGTCACCTACCTTCTGCTTTTTCCTACATGCTTCAATACCATGGGAGTAGATACAAGGAAAATTTAGGCCTGAAATAAAATTGTGTCAGCTGCTAAATTTGCAAGGTAGGTCCTTTACCTAGAATGTATTATTTAATAATATTATGGAATATCCTTGTATTTCTTAACTTGCTGCAATAATGAAGTAAATAGTGGTGGATTTGAACAGAAAGCACCTTAATATCCATTTTTAATTGCACATTTTGCTTGATGCACCGCATAGCACCAAAAGTGGAAGTTGGGAATGGCTGTGTTTATCTGGTTTGCTTGAAGTGCAGCTGACCACCTAGGAAACCTGCAACTAAAATAGAAACCAGATTCATTCAATTAATGCCCTTGGCCATCACGAAAATCCAGCCTGGAGTGTAGATGGTGCCGTGTTCTAGTACAGAGTGTGCAATTTTTGTTTTACTACTGTGACGTTGCAGTTTACAGAAATGAAGTGAAATATACAGAACTGTTTCCTCAGCATTCTTGTGGCAACAGGCGTAAGTTTAGGACTGCCATACACATGGGCCTGGGTTTGAATACAGCATATTCCTTATAGTATAACTTTTACTGGTAGAGTAATCTATGTTTTATTAGCATCTAATGTGCTACAGATCCCACACCATGCCCCAGAATTCCCACTCCTCATTTCTTGATACACTGGAAAATATTAGGGTACAACCCAACACCCTAATAATGGGTGATTTCAACTACCCCACCATTAACTGGGAAAACTACTCATGCACCAACTCTTTTGCTCAACATTTTCTGGAATTCATAAATTCCAATGCCTTGGATCAACTTATTCACAAACCCACCAGGGGCAGCAATATCCTAGATCTGATCATTACCAACATGGTGACCGGTGTTCCACACCAGAGATCAGTTCCTTGTTTGTCAGATCCGACTGCAAGCTAATCACCCTAAACATCCACATACCACCCCCATTAGGGAAACCACCGTAAAAAAATTCTCCAAAGCCAACTTCACATTTCTTAAGACAGAAGTGGCAAACTTCATGGCACCCATTCAGACAGACAGTAGAGGTACTCATACTGAATCCTACACAAATGCACATTATAAGCACTTACACGAGTGCATGGATCATGCTATCCCTAACAGAACTAAGATGCTATCCTCCAAAAAAAGGAAGCCAATCTGGTGGTCCCCTGCCATTAACAAACTCTGTAACAGAAGAAAGAAGCTGTTGCAAAAAAGAGAAAAATTCCCATGATTGGAGGAACTCCCTGGTCAGCCTCAGTAAGAAGCTGAGATCCCTCATAAAAACCTCCAAAGCTAGTTATGAAAACAAAATCACCACTGATTCTAAAGACAATCACAAAGCATCCTATAGCTATGTCAAGAATCTCAATGGCAACACTCAGATCTGCTCTGAGTTACAGCACAATGGCACTAAATATACAGAACCAACTGATATTGCCAACATCCTGGCAGATAGGTTCAGTGCTAACTTTACCCCCCTCTCACCCCAAAAGGGCCCATCTCTATATCAGAAGAATGCAAAGTTCCTGTAATCACGGCTGCACAGATAAAAACCTCACTCTCCAATGCCAAGAACACAGCATCCATGGGACCTGACAACATCCCAGGCTGCGTTCTACATGAACTACAGAATGAACTGGCACCCAACCTAAGCACCATGTTCTATCATAACCTCACCTTATGCTTTGTGCCCACTGAATGGTGCACAGGGACAGTTATCCCACTCCACAAATGGGGAGCCACCATGGACCTCGAGAACTACCACCCCATTAGCCTAACAAGCCAGGCCTGCAACATGGAACTTATAAACAAAGACATTGGTAATCTCCAAACTCTGGACTCCATCCAGTTTGGGTTTGTAAAAGGCAGATCATGTCTTCTAAACCTGATAGACTTCTTTGAAGCAGTCACCAAAGCCATAGATGAGGGTAAGGGGCTTCACACAGCCTATCTAGATCTCACCAAGGCTTTTGACACCATCCCCCAATCTTTTATTATAGATAAACTCACTAAACTAGGTATAAATCCATATGTCACATGATGGGTTGCTGACTGGCTCACTGACAGAACCCACACTGTGAAAGTAGCAGACTCCAAATCCGACTTCAGACCAGTGACAAGTGGAGTACCACAGGGTTCAGTCCTGGGTCCTCTCCTGTTTTGTATCTACTTTTCTGAAGTACAGGCTAACACAGGAGGTCTTTGGCTAATGAAGTTCACAGATGACTGCAAACTAGGAGCCATAATCAAAACTCTTAATGATGTGGACATCCTACAAAAGGGCCTCATGGAGACAGATGCCTGGTGTCAAAGCCATGGCCTCAAGCTCAATGCCAAAAAGTGCATTGTCATCCCCTTTGGTAAAAACTCTGTACCCATCAGCTACCACATAGGTGGTAGTCTGCATAACATCGAAAGTGTGATAAGAGACTTTGGGACACAGGTGGACAGTAGTCTCTCCTTTGATAATCACATCACCACAGTAGTCAGGAAATCCTTCTACATGGCACACCTCATCACAAAAGGTTTCTCATCCAGAAAAAAAGAGGTTATTGTTCCCCTCTACTCATCACTCATTAGACCCATCATAGAGTAAAATGCCTCCTTTTGGTATGTACATCACAAGACATCTACAACAACTGGAAAGGCCACAGAAATACCCCACAAAGAGGATTACTGGCCTCAAACAGATGCCCTATGCAGACCGTCTCAAAAAGCTCAAGCTTTACTCTGTCGTATATTGCCTACTCAGAGGCAGTCTCTGCCTAACATACAAAGCTATGTCAAATCCAGAGCTGCTGGACATGCTCCACTTAAGGAAATCCCAATCCCTCCAAGCTACATGCTCTAGGGACTTAAACCTTGTCACCACAATAAACAGAACATTTAGGAGGGATATATTCCTGACCCAGAGACTTCCCATACTCTGGAACAAACTACTTATCTATATCAAACAAAAGTCCTCATTAGCACTCTTCAAGAACAATCTTTATGATTGGATGGGCAATAGGAAATTCACCCCAGGGATCACCTCTGTGTCTCTGCTCGACAGGAGCACAGGAAAATAATTTTCTTCGGTGACAAAAGGCAGGGTACATTTTTGGCTAGGCTTATATAGGCCCTAGGGCCAATCACCTAGTACCTACCTATGAACCTAAGAACCTTTAAATCTATATCATAACACTGACAGATTAGGCTATTGAATCCTAAAACATTGACACCTAAGCGTTGAAAGCTAACAATAGCGAATGGCCACATCATCAAATTCTTTCCTCTGGAAAGAATTTGGTGGCTGTCCATAAACAAAATAAACAAACACACGCAAACATAGTGGGGGGGGGGCTGTACCCCACACATACACCCTAACTAAATATATGAACTCCGAGATTGCTCTACATTGGGGAAAGGGCCAATCTCAAAACAGCAACACAAATTCTTTCCTGAGGAAAGAATTCAGTGATGTGGCCATTCACTATTGTAAGCTTTCAATGCTTAAGTGTTGATGATTAAGCATTCGACAACCTAAGCTGTTGACAATTCAACAGGAACCCTATTATTACATTTATGACCAAATATGACTGTGGGTATACTGTGTACTATAATCCTGTACATTTATGGCTGCTATCTTGACCAACATGTCTTTAACTTTTTGTGAAAAACACATACACAAATGCCTATACATTTAGTTGTTTCCCAGTGTTGCATTCTGCTTGGCAGACATTAACAATGCAGCTTGTGTATGTACATTGCTTACTTATGCCCAAACAGTTCTAACTGGCATAAATGTATACTTTGTTAATTATTACACAAACCTGCTACTCACTGCCCTTTGAAACTGAATATATGATGCTTTTCTGTTGGTGTTTATTGTCCATTTCCTTTGTATGACATAAAATTACATGTGTAAGCATTGCAAATTGAGGCCACATTCTAAGTATATGTCATATATTCACAGTACATACATGTGTTGTCCCCCCAAACATTACAACCCTGGGGTCTCAGTATTTTTACAGACATATATCAGCCACACTACAAAGTGTAATATATAATGTTGTTTGCTCCCTCATTGACAGGGACATTCAGTGGTGCTAGCAGCCTTGCTCTGCTAAACTCAAACATCCAACTTTGCTCAATAAGGGTATTTGTATTTTTACACAGCTAGTGTTGTTAGGCTACTAGTCTCATATGAACCTATAAATGTATGTGCATATCCAGGCCAACCAACCTGTTGTCCCCCATGTGTTCTGCTGATGTCATCTTCTATAAGTTGATCTGTAGCCATGTAAAAGTCAGACTTGTGCCGTGATGCTTGCATAAAGTACTGAGTTTTATAGTTTGTGCATTTAGATAGGAAGGGGTTCAGTTCTCAATGCAGTTAACTGGGTGTGTGGGGCTGTGTGTGAGCTATTACTTGACATTACAAAGAGCATTTTACAACAACATGTGGGGCACTATTATTTCCATATGCTCAACTGATAATGCTGATGTCATTAGCTATATCAGATTATTGCATATGCAGTCATCCAACCAGGGCATAATCAGACACTGGCCTGGAGTCCAGGCAGACATCACCTTAGGCTCATAGGTTCATAAGACATTAGTGGCCAGGGGCGGCTCATGGCATCGGACTGCCGGACTGCAGCCCCCTCAGCAAAAAAAAGAAAAAAGTACTTTTTAGTTTAATTATTTTTTTTTACTGTCTCAGACAGTTCAGTTGACTTAGTTACTCGTCTTTCAAGTTCCTGCTTAAGCGAGTATGCGCATGCGCACTTTGACCACTTTGGGTTGCAGCGGTTTTAAATAAAGACTTTTTTTTACTCTTTGTTTCTGCTGCAGCCCGGAGAGCAAATTAAGGCATCAGTGTGATGCCCAGCAGTCTATGCGGTTTGGAACCGCATAGAATTGGAAGAGGTTCAAACTGCCACATCCGCAGGCACGTACAGGACGTGCTTGGGCTAAATGGCTGCTGATTGGTTGTCGCTCTCTTCCCAGGCTTTATGTACTGGGAAAAGAGCGAGAAGCAAACAGTTGCAGCCAGTTTCGGTTGTGGACTGACTCGTGGGTCAAGTGAATTCTTGATCTTGATTTCTATTTTTTGGCGGTCTATATTTCATTAGCTAATAGCTGTGCTGGGTGTTAACATCTGAAGAAGAAGTAGTAGAAGAGTACAGAGTTTTCTTCTTGGTGGTGGTATGTATAGTCATTAAATGATGACAGGTATATGGGTTTCAGACATTGTATCCTTCATATAATGCTTACTAATCCAAAGCTTTTTTATTCTAGTAACTTTCTAAGCATATAAGAGAAGCATTTAAGATCTGTTCTTAATTTTGGGGCTAAGAAGTTGACAGAGCAGAGGGAGTTGCAGTGAATTCCACCATATGGTTGTCACAGGCGGTATGCTGCTCTTAATTATGACAGACGTTTGAGCTACAGAGTTCATGTTCTTCAGAAAAATGGCTTCTAATGTAAAACTTGTTGTTCTGATAACTAACTACATAACAGAGGAAGAATATTTCAAATTTTTCACAGATGATGGATCTTTGCCCACTTAATTGTTGTCTTTTTTTCCCTGGTTGCTGTGCTAAGTGGTTGAGAGCTGTGGCTGCAGTTCTTTTTTGGTGAGTCGTGTGTTAGGGGCAAAATACAGTGAGTAACCTGCCCCATCTATGTGATCTACATTGCTATGGATTCTTGTTTTTTATCACTTTTGGTAAATACAAACAATTACCAGAAATGGTTATCTGTTTGGGAAAACAGTCAGTGGATGAAAGCAAAGGACTGCTAGAATGATGCAGTGATTATTGTTGTAGCTTGGTTGGGGGTACATTTGTGGTGACTTATTTATTTATTTTTTTTTTCATTTTTTTTCTGGAAGGAATCTAGAAGACCTGTGGGCAGTGGTAACGGTACACATTTCCCACAGCATCATACAATTATATCTTTTTTTTTTTTTTTAATTTTTACAGAAGTCATCATGGGGTGTGATGTGCCCTATGTTGCAAATGAAGAAGACTACTGTGGCTCTTATTTATGCCCAGTAGTGGTATGTCAGGTAGATTACTTTGGCTATTTCACTACTTTTGGGAACCACACAAGAGATGATTGTCACTTCTCACTGGTGACTGATATGGTTTGTTCTGGGGACAGTATTTGTCAAAGGGCAATACAGCTATTATGTTTCTGCCAGTCAGATATAATGTATCACAGCAGAAAGTTGAGATACATTTCTGGCCCATTATTTTATCTAAGGTGCACAGTATTACAACTGGTTGTAAAGGCGTGTGTGTGTAAAACGCCCCAATTACTATATACTGGTGGCTAGAGAGAACAAATGGTGGTGGGTAGAGATACTCAGGCTTGAACCCTGTACCTTGTATGCAGGTGTTAAGGACCTGAATTCCCTACCCACCACCATTTGTAAAGAATTGCAGATTTTTGGCTCATATTTGATCTGATCTGTTTCTCATAATATCTGTGGTTTCTAAATAGTGCAATGCTTGATATTTGATGGTGCAGTGGTAGCATTGTTGCTTTATAGCTGCAGGTTCTTGGGTTTGATTCTTGGCTGGGGTGCCTTCTGTGTGTGGTCTGCATCTTCTCCCTGTGTTTGTGTGGGTTTGCCTTTGTGTCCTCCCATGTTATAAAGACATGTCTGCATTATTTCTTCCTGGGCCTCTGCTGAAAATTGTTTTTTTGTTCCAAGTCAGATTGTCCTGATTAACAAATGTTAAATAAAATTGACAGGCATTTGAATTTCAGACTTCAGGTTTCTGAATGTTTATTTCCTTGCATATTTGATGGTGCACTGGTAGCATTGTTGCCACATAGCTATACGTTTTCTGGTTTGATTCTTGGCTGGGGTGCCTTCTGTGTGGAGTCTGCATCTCATCCCGGTGTTTGTGCGGATTTTCTCTGGTATCCTGCCAATTTACAAAGACGTGTCTGCAGTATTTCTCCCTGGGCATCTGCTGAAAATTGTTTGTTCCGTCAGAAGTAAAATTGACAGGCATTTGAATTTCAAACGTCATATTCTTCAGAAAATACATAGTAACACAACCTTTTATTCTAGCAATTTTCTAAGTTTATAAGATGAATATTTGAAATTTGTCCTTATTTTTGGGACTGTATTACCCCATTATTGGCTTTGTCCAGGTTTTTTGTGCTAAGATTGACAACTATGGCAAGAACTGAATTCACTGAATATGTCTGAGGGCTGTATTCCCTCATTAATGGGTTTGTCCAGGTGTTTTGTGTTAAGTTGACAGCTATGGTGAGAACTGAATTCATTAAATGATAGCCATTTAAGTTTCAGTCTTCCTCTCTTTCACAAAGCAGCTGATTTGGCGTAGTGGTATGTTGCTCTGACTGTTTTGCACGGGGACCTTGGCAGTAAAATGTATGGTGGTAACAGCATTTTTCTTTCACAAAGCAAGTGATATTGGCATAGTGGTATGTTGCTCTGACTCTTTTGCACAGGGGCCTTGCCAGTAAAATGTATGGTGGTAACACAGCATTTTATTCTAGCAACATTCCAATATTATACAAGCAATGTTTAATGTGTCCCTGGTTTTTGGACTTTTGACCCCCCCCAATAAATTTGGCTTTTTCCAGATTTCTTGTGCTGTGAAGTTGAGATGCAGTTGAGTAGTGAGTAGATTTTACAAGGAGCTGAGAGCTGCAGGGGAAGAGAAGTTTAGTGTTGCTTATGCTAAGTCAGCTTGCATTGTTAATAGCACAACAGGTTGTGTACTTGTTTTTGATGCAGAAGGTTGTTGGTTCTACTCCCACAAGGAGTGAATGCTGCCATACTGAAAAAGTTAAGATGCTAACTATGAGCCTGTTATCAGTTTGCCATCCATTTCCTATTGCAATATTACTAGCTTATCCTTTTTAATGCAATATAGTCAATTTATTCCTTGGGCATCAGACACTTTATTTTTTGAAACCATGAAATATAAAGGTGTTTGCTAGCAGCAGCCTCTTCATTAGTTACAGATTTATTTAATGTGGAATTATTTAGATGACTTTTTTACTTCTTCAGAGATTGTGCATATATACTGATAATGGTGGACTGTAGAATTGTGCATATTTACTGATAATGGTGTACTGTAGAAGTTTGAGTAGACTTTTATGATGGAAATGTTCTGAATTGGGCAGTTTTGTCATTATTGGTGCATGCATTTTGTTTCATTGTTTACTGGAAAAATGTTCAAAACAATAGGAAGGTGTATCAAAGAGCACATGTGTGTTTCATATGCAAGGGGCCTATGATTTGAAAACAGCCCAGAATTAATCTTTATCTGCCACTGGTAAAATGTATTTTCTTTGAATGTGGGTTTCAATGCTGTTTCAATTAATGTGAGTTTCAAGGGCAGAGAAGTTTTAATGCTAAGTTTGTTTAGCAGATGTCTTAGTGTTTGTGTGTAAAATGCAAAATAAAACTTTCAAATGAAGTCCAAATCATCATAGAAGTAAATCAGTATGCACATTAGTGTTTATGGTAAATGGAGTGAAATAGCCAAGTAATGGATCATTGGAAAGGCTGCAGGGGGAGGCTCCATTCGACCATGATTTTGTGAAGGGGAAGGGTTGCAAACTTAGACAGCCCCAGCTGAACTACACCTCCCAACTGTCCAGATTTTCAAAGAATGAATAGATTTTTGCTTCTTATTTTTGGTTTGTTCCTCATAAAATTTGTGGTTTTCTGGAAAATCATTTAGGAATTAAGTCACTAAATAATGACACACTGAGTTTCAGACTTCATAACCTTCAGAAAAATGCATGCTAAAATAAGACCTGTTGTTCTATCAACTGTCTCAGTTTATACAACAGCAATTTTTAGTACTGTTTATATGTTCCCCCAATATATTTGAACTTGTCCAGATTTATTGCATTAACAGGTTGAGAGGTACATGCAAATAAATTGCGTTATAGAATTAGGCATAGCCAAACCTCTCAAATGTCCCTGATTTTGGCTCAAAATGTTGCTCTTCCCCTAATAATCCCTCTGCAAAATAGCAATTTTGGAAGAAAACATGGAGGGTTTACAATTAAGAAATAACTGTAATAATCAGAGTTATAGATTACTTTTATTTCAGAAATGCATGTAGATTCTTTTATTTTGTCAGCTGCTCAAATTAGAAGTACTAATATTACAGTGTTCCTTCTTTGACAGGTTCCCAGCTGTATTGTGTGGCTATTTTATATTTTTACATCGCAGTTTTGGTCCATTTTTCATAAAATTGTGTTTTTTGGCAAATTAGTGACAAACCATTAAAGACTGAAGTTAGAAAATAATGACAGACATTTGAGTTTCAGATTTCTTACCATTCAGAAAATTCATACTAATGCAAGACCTATTCTTTTATCTTTCTAAGTTTATAAGAGCAATATTTTAAAAATTGTCCTTATTTTGGGCCTTTGTCCCACTTCTTTGCATGGCTTTGTCCAGATTTCTTGCTCTGAGGTTGAGAGGTATGACAAATGTGTCAGGGTCATCACAGTCAGCCAGAGACATTTCAAATTGTGACATACTTGTTGCACCCCACTCCCTCATGTAGTGACTCTGGATGTGTCGAAGCAAGGCAAGTAAATGTGCAGAGTATCTGTTAAATAAAAAATCAGAATTCAATACACAGGAGGTTGAGATTTAAAAGTTTACTAGTGTACACCAGGAGGCAAAAAACCATACAAGTACAGAATTTTGTCTGACATGATGCAAAAAGTACAGAATATTTTATAGTGTTTGCATTCAAGTTATGCCCACCTTACTGATGTGGTTAGTCACAAGGCATCTACATCACTTTTACTAACAGTATTCTATTCATCTAATAATGCTGATGCAGTACATTTAAAAAAACTTTTCCTTTAGATACAATATGGCCTTGCTATCCAGCTGGCCAGTCATAATGTCTTTCTGTAAAGTTACTTCTTAAAGGTCTCATATCAGTTTGAATACAATAGCAGATTCAGACTTTAAATTCACCTCTTTGTTCACTGTTTCACTTTCCCACCAGCTGTGTTCTTATCTTACAGGGACAAATTACTACATCAGGAAAGGAAGATTCAAGGACAAGTTATCTAATCAGGAAGAAGCAGAAGATTTACACATTTTAATTTCCTGACCCAGCAGATAATCACTTATGAAAAGCATAACATTAAGCTTGCTGAGCTGGCAGCTGCCAGGGTCAGGGGTCAAAGCACACTGCAGTTTCAGAAGCTACTTGCATTTACACATGAATTTATCCCTTCTGTTATATGATTAATAGAATAAAATGCATTATAAACTACCTTGCTTTTAAACTAGCATTTCACATATATTTAAATACATATTTTTCTAACATTTTCCCCCTATTAATACTTTTTATTCTATTTTGAAGTATGCATAGTGTCATTTCATCTCCTAGCCTTTCCCACTCAGGATTTTCAGCTAGGTGAGTCATATAATCTATACTTTAGAAAAAAGTGTCATCTGAAATCAATCTTTCAATTTTAATATCTTGGTAGAAAGTTTCAGTAACAGATACATCAACAAAATCTTTGATTAATTTTTTATGCAGGGAATTTCACAGCAAACACATGCTCCTATTAGGAGTATACCCACACAAATAGCAATTAGAATGTTCATTAGGATGGAACCCCACCCCCACACAGATTCTGGAAGAAGTCCGTCAGTGGGTTTGGGCCTGGTTTCAGTCATGGCTGATACTTGCTGAATTACCTCTAGGTGATTATTTATCTCATGGCGATTGTCAGGGATGAAAGCACAGCATTCTTCTTTGATAAGCGCGCACGTACCACCTCTTGCCACTAGAGTGAAGTTAAGAGCCATCCGATTTTGTAGCACAACAGTTCTCATTGCATTCAGTTCATCAGTCACCAATTCTAGGGCAGAAAAAGTTGCATTACTCATTACTTCTAGAAGTTTCGACAACTTCCTCAGCTCCCAGATCGATTTGACTGCTCCATAGGCTGGTAGTATTCCTGCCCAGGATATAACACTGTCACCCAAGTCCATATGAGTCAATTCACTTTTGTCTTTTACTGAATTATGGTCTTTTCAACCAGCTTCGATCTTCCCAACTGGATTCACAGGTTTCTTAACTGGACCTTCAGATTTTCGAGCTGTTTCCCTTACGTTTCGTATCTTACCCAAAGGTAATTCTGCAGTATGTCTTATTGCTGGAACCAGATAACCCAAAAAACAACTGCTGGACCAATTCTCAGGTAACCATTTATATGCCTTTTTCCCACAAATAAAATAACAGTTTTCTACTTTAGTACTAACACGCATCAGCCCTGCATGAAACATTTTCTGATCTATAACTGACAATTGTTTAAACAAAACAGGATTTTGTCATACTTCATTCAATGTTGTTTTTATTGTGCTCAAATATGAATCATAGTTAGTATTACAAACAGTACCTCCACTTTTAACTTCAATGTAACACTTGTAGGATATTGTAATATTACAATTACTCCATCCTACTTGGAGGGTATCGTTTTTAAAAAAGCACACAATTCCCTTTTGTGTAACAGGTAAAAATAATGCTATTTAAATAATGCTATTTTGTCTTGTGATCTCACAGTTCCTGTGTCGAAAAGTAAATTCTCCCAAGTCTTATTTATCCCCAAAGGGACAGCGGACATTATCAGTCCTCCATATGCTGTTGGTATAGTTGTACAAACCCAGCAATTTGAAATGTTCATAGTCTCTGCATACACTCGTTTCATGGCCAGGTATGTGTTAAAATTTGGATGCCAGTCTATAGACATTTCATCACGCCTTCCCACTTTCACTTGTGTGGTTGTGTGTAGGATGAACCACAGCAAGAGAAAAATTGTCACAATTACAGTTAATAAATGTACACACAACAAAATGATTATGCAACATCTCTGGGGTTGATCTAAACTTCTATTCGCTTTGCTTTTGGCCATCTCGGTCTGGTTGTGTATCAGTCTCAAAGTTTTTATCAAGTTGAAAGTTCTTTACCAGTTTACAATGCATCAAATGAACCCAGGACATCCTCTCAGCTACTCTGACTGCAGTAGGCATTGCCAACAGAACCTGGTACGGACCTTCCCACTTTGGACTCGCCCAGTTTTTTCTTTTCGTCACTTTCAGCCAGACCTACGACCCTGGGGCCAAGACTGCTTCCACCGGTCTGGTCTGTTCCTTATCTGAAAAAGAGTTAAACTGCAAAACAGATTTATTCCTTAACAATTTTTTCATATATTCTGCTAACGAACTGTCAGCCTCCTGCTCTGCAGGCATGAGAGCTTTTCACTGAGGCACATAATATGCTCTCCCAAAAACCATTTCAAAGGGAGTCATACCCTTTACATTTGGAACCGTTTTCATACTCAGCAGTGCTAAAGGCAGACAGTATATCCAATTTTTTTGGGTCTCCTCTACTAGCTTCCTAAGCTTACTTTTTAGGGTACCATTGTACCTTTCCACCAGTCCTGCTGACTGTGGGTGGTAGGCACAATGGTTCTTTAAGGAGATACCAAAAAAATTTCCCAAGCTGGTGAATCGTCACAAAATGTGTGCCATTGTCACTATAAATCCTCTCCGGAATGCCAAATCTAGGGATTACTTCTTTTATTAGGGCTTTTGCCACTGTTGCTGCATCTGGGCTTTTGGTTGGAAAAGCTTCTACCCATTTAGAAAACATGTCTACAATAACTAAACAAAACTTCTTTCCTTCACATTTATTCAATTCTATGAAATCCATACAAATAGTATGGAACGGGTATGGTGGTATAGGAAAACTTCCTTGCTTGGTTTTAAATGCTCCTTGCGCATGGTGCTTGTTACAAGTATGACAAGCTGCACAAAATTTTTTTGTGTAGTTTATGTATCCATATGTTTGGAATATTCGATTTACTAACTGTACCATCCCCCCTGTTGAGACATGGCACTGCCCATGGCTCAACAAAGCTGCATATCTAAATAAATTAGACGGCAATATCGGTTTTCTTTCTTTGGAAATGTACAGTCCATTCTCAAAAATTGCACCTCGTTTTACCCATTTTTGTTTTTCTGCTTTTGTAGTAAGCGTCTGCATTGTTTTTAACATGTCTAAATCTAAAATCTCAGAGGGCTGTAATTCCTCATTTAAAAGTAAAGTTTCTGAGTTTGAGGCTGCTTGCTTTGCAGCTGCATCAGCTCGTGCATTACCTTTTGAAATCTTATCCTTTTGTTTTGTATGAGCTACACATTTACAAATAGCTACTTTGGTAGGTAACTGAATAGATTCTAATAGCTCCAAAATAAATTGCACATGATTAATAGGTTTTTCACTGGATGTAATCATTCCTCTATTTTTCCATTGTTGTGCAAATATATGTACTGTAGAAAAAGCATACTGACTGTCAGTATATATGTTTACACACTTGTTTTTTGCTAAAGTACATGCTCTCGTCAAAGCTATCAACTCTGCTGCTTGTGCAGATAAGTTGTGTGGTTAGGACTGAGCTTCTAAAATTTCAGTGTCTGTAACTACTGCATATTCCACCAGATTCTTCCCTGTAGGACCCCTTCTGCATGAGCCGTCCACGTAATATGTCACCTCAGCATTATCCAAGGGCATATCTGTAAGATCTTGTCTAGGTAAAGCTAACTGTTCAATTTCCTGCAGGCAGCTGTGTGGTGTGCCCTCCGCAGGAGTTGGAAGTAATGTTGATGGATTCAATGTTGTACATCGTTCAGTTGTCATATGAGGTTGGCTCAGCAATATAGTCATACATGAAAGATGTCTAGCAGGAGAAAGGTATGCCATTTTCTCTTGTAGTAAAATTATTGCAACTGCATGAGGCACTCTCAATGTGAGAGGGTGAAATAACACCACTGAGGCCGAAGCCTGTACTGCCATTGCGGCTGCAACTACTGCTTGTACACAGTGAGGCAAAGATCGCGCCACTGGGTCTAACTGTGATGAATAGTAAGCTATGGGGCGTAGCTTGTCCCTATGTTGTTGCATCAATACTGACGTCATGTACCCTTGCTTACAATCTACGGTCTGAAAAAAACGTTTGTGATAATTTGGAAGTCCTAAAACTAATGAAGAAGCTATCAACTGCTTCAACCTGCAGAAAGCCGTTTCTGCTTTTGTTGTCCATTGTAAAATATCTTGTGCTGCCATTGGTGTCTTATATATCAAATCAGTCAGTGGAGCAGATTCTAAAGGATAATTTGGTATCCAGCTCCGACAAAAATTAGTTGTACCTAAGAAAGACATCATTTCTTTCTTGGTTGTTGGTTTGGGTGCTTGCAAAATTGCTGTTTTTCTTTCCTCATCTAGTATTTTACCTTCATTGGATATTACATATCCCAAGTATCTAACTTGTTTTCTTTAAAGTTGTAACTAACTTTTGTTTACTTTGTGTCCTTGTATTGCTAAAAATTTCAATAATGCTACAGTATCCTCCCTGCACTGCTGCTGGGTGGGGGCTGCTAGCAAGATGTCATCTACATAAAGTAGAATTTGACTACCTCCCAGTGGGGTAAACCCTGCCAGGTTGCTAGCCATTTCTTGTGCAAATATTGTTGGGCTCTCACAATATCCCTGTGGTAGTCGAGTATATGTATACCTTTTACCCTGAAATGTAAATGCAAACCAATATTGACTATCAGGATGTATAGGTATTGAAAAGAAGGCATTGCTAATATCTACCACAGAGAAATACTTCTGTTGCGGTTCTAAATCATTTAACAAGGTATGTGGGTCTGGCACCGTAGGTGCTCTAGGTATTACTGCATTATTTACAGCTTGTAAATTTTGTACCATCCGCCATTTCCCGTTTGCTTTTTTAACAGGAAATAGGGGTGTATTACATGGTGAATCAGGAGATTCTACCAGTACTCCTTCTTTGAGTAATGCTGCTATTATAGGCTTAATTCCTATTTCTGCATCCTTTCTCAAAGGGTATTGTCTTTTCTGTGGTCTAAAAGCTGACTTTGGGGTAATTGTAACTGGTCCTGCTGTTCGAATAAGTCCTACATCTGACTTGCCTGTTGACCACAGAGTTGTTGGAATTTCACACAAGGCCTTTTCTTCTTCTTCTAATAAAAATGCTAATCAGCTGTCCTCGCTAGATTGCAAGTGTACAGCTGGATGTGTCTGTGTCAACCAATTCAGTTTTTGTATCCCTTGTCCTGACAGTTCTAAATCAGTCTGTTTTTCCCATCTTGTTACTTTTTCTCCTAAGTCTGCCCATTTAACACTTTTGTTTTTTGTCAGGCTGACATGTGGCAACCGATTTGATCTATACAATGCAAGGAATTCTTGAGGTAATGAACAGCTAACTACACTGTTCCCCTCTGTATCCCAGTACAAAGTACGCAAAACCAATCTAGTTGCACAATTTCTAAACAATTCTTGCTTATACTCTCTATCAGGTCCTGGTGTAGTACAGTAGTATAGAGTACAGTGTAACAAATGCTGTTGATCAGTGTCAAGGGAGGGGGCTTTACTGATGGCTATGTTCATCAGTTCCTCGGTCACTGCCCCTGGACCAGTCGTGACTAGGTCCTAGCTGTACCAATAAAAGGTTTTACCCTCCGATCGCACTACAAAGGTATCCATTTATCTCTGTGCCTCCATACCTTGTACAGTTGGAACTACTGCTATGCAAATATCTGCATAAGGTCCCTGCCCAATAGGTTTACTGGACACTTTGCAGAAACAACTACTTTACTTCTCTGGGTCATACCTGAAACAGGGTCAGTTATTGCTATATCATGGGAGAGTGGCTCCCTGTATAGCTGTCTGTTTGCTGCTTTTACTAATATATAATCAGGTGATTCGGAATGTTCTGGTAACTTGGAGGGGTGTATCAAAGTCCGTGATGCTTTTGAGTCACACAGGAATTTGACTTCCCTTCCCTCCACCAGAAGTGTCACTTCTGGTTTTGTATCTGCTAGGTAGAGCTCCAGGCTCAACAATGCTAAATCTAAAATTTCATTTCCATTTTCGTCTAAGTCAATTTGTACTTCCTCTACTCCTTCTACTACATTGGCATTTGTCTTTTTTATTCTAGCTCTTACTGGTGATTCCTGACTTTCATATGATGTATCCTTACTATCATAGAGTCAGTCCTCATCCCCTTTATCTTCCGTCGTTGCTTTCTTATTTTGTTTACAGTCCCTAGCTAGATGCCCTTTTTTACCGCACTTGAAGCATTCACCTCTCTTTTTCCTCTCTTCAAAATCTTTTGATCGTTTGTCAGGCTGCTTGTTTCCCTGGGCACTCTTTTTGCCCTTTTTACCTGACTGCAATACAAATACTTTAGCTCCGTCTTCAGCAGTGAAGACTTGCGCCTTCTTTTTCTTTTTACTATTAAAATGTCTCTCAGCATGTCTAGCGTATTCGAGTAAGGCTTGTAGCCTCCCTGTTCGATGATCTATCATATGCTTCGTAATGAAGCTACTAATAGGTGCAATGCAATCTTTTAAAAACGCATTTTTTAATTGTTGTTCATACGTGGAATCAGTTGTTTGGTTCTCAGGAACCGACATACCGCTATGATTATTAAAGCATTTTAATAATCGAGCATAATATCCATCTATTGTCTCATTTTCCTGTTGTATGCATTGATTAATGCAAGTCCAGTCTGCTCTAGGTTTCCATTTCTCAGAGATTCTGTCTGTCAGACCTTTCACTCTGTTGTCTAACTCTGCGTCACTATGTGGGAGTGGCCTAAGTTCTGCATTACGAGGATTCCAGGTGCCACAAATCATGTGCCAATCTGGACCTATAATTTGTCTTACTACTTTTTCTACTTTTTTCCCATTCAAGTGGTAACTTAACCTCATGCCTTGTAAATCTTCTAAAAATTTTGTAAAATTAACTTTCGGATGGGGGATTCCCTCAGTAGCCTTCCGGATATCTTCTGGTGTCCATGGTCTATATACTAAGAGTGTTGGATCCTGCTCTTCCTGTCCTGCCTGAGGATTTGGAACTTCTATAAGTGGGCATATTTCTTCCTCACTCTCATCCTGTAGATTTCTCTCTATCTGGTATAATTCTGTGTCCCTATGTGTTTTACGTGTTCGGAACCTAGTCTCAATAGGATCTCTAACAAATGGTTGTGGTCTTACTGAAACTTCAGGATAACGCGGAGGCAGACCAGCCTGTCCACTCGATTCATATCCTGAAAAGGGTAAGGGAGGGGGCAAGGGAGGAGGAGGAGGAGGCGCTGTAGCTATTACCAAGTTATTATCCTCTTTGTCTAAAAATAATGTTTTTGAATTTTTAAGCTTCTGTTCCCTACGATTTGCTTCCTCAATCCACCTGTGTGCTTGAGGTATGCCTAGTTGGCGTTGCTTTTTTGCCTGACCTCCTGCATCAGATTTAAGCTGTTTAAGGAGTTTAACTAGTGTAAGTTTATCTAGTTTACCATCAAATTCATATTTGTTAACCCATTTCGTATAATACCTAACATTATCAGCACGCTGTAATTGCATGTATTTTGCGTCTTCGGTTAGGGGCGGATCTCGCGAGGTTTTAGTGCACTGATTACCCATGTCAAAGAAAATGTTATGTAACCCTTTTTTATCACGTGATGTCAATTTCTTAGTTCCTGTTTACAGTTTATCTAGAATAACTGTCTACCTTATTCTGTTACCCTGATCTATGACAAAATATACAGTACTTCCTTTTGTCCCTGATCTGCAAAACAAATCTTGACAATAATATACTGAAACCTAGTCCCTGATCTAAAACAGAAAAAAGGCAAATTCTTCCTACCTGAGCCTCCTGGTCTTGAAAATGGTTAAATTCCGCTCTTCGGCCACAGATCAGAAAGTGGCCAGCCTCTTTACACACGACAATTCAGTCGGAGGTCTTTTCACTCAAGAAGAACCATTTTGGTAACTTCTCCTGCACAGTATTTGACCACCGATACACTCTGATCTGCAGCTTACCAAGGGAATTCCAGCTTGAAGGACCAAACTGTTAAATAAAAAATCAGAATTCAATACACAGGAGGTTCAGATTTAAAAGTTTACTAGTGTACACCAGGAGGCAAAAAAACATACAAGTACAGAATTTTGTCTGACATGATGCAGGAAGTACAAAATATTTTATAGTGTTTGCATTCAAGTTATGCCCACCTTACTGACGTGGTTAGTCACAAGGCATCTACATCACTTTTACTAACAGTATTCTATTCATCTAATAATGCTGATGCAGTGCATTTAAAAAAAACGTTTCCTTTAGATACAATATGGCCTTGCTATCCAGCTGGCCAGTCATAATGTCTTTCTGTAAAGTTACTTCTTAAAGGTCTCATATCAGTTCGAATACAATAGCAGATTCAGACTTTAAATTCACCTCTTTGTTCACTGTTTCACTTTCTCACCAGCTGTGTTCTTCTTATCTTACAGGGACAAATTACTACATCAGGAAAGGAAGATTCAAGGACAAGTTATCTAATCAGGAAGAAGCGGAAGATTTACACATTTTAATTTCCTGACCCAGCAGATAATCACTTATGAAAAGCATAACATTAAGCTTGCTGAGCTGGCAGCTGCCAGGGTCAGGGGTCAAAGCACACTGCAGTTTCAGAAGCTACTTGCATTTACACATGAATTTATCCCTTCTGTTATATGATTAATAGAATAAAATGCATTATAAACTACCTTGCTTTTAAACTAGCATTTCACATATATTTAAATACATATTTTTCTAACAGTATCCCCCCATCCAAGGTAGACACAAGTACTAGAGTGGCTTTTCATCTGTCCTTGATTTTTGCAGAATGGTCTGATTTCTGTCATATTTTTTGTACTGTTGATTTATGCTTATTACTCAAAGTGCCTGTTGCTCTGTGTTTAAGTAGCAGTACTTTAATGACAATCAGGTAAGCTTGGCTGAGATTGTAAGATGCAAGTAAGCTTTAATAAGCATACTGTTAAAGAATTGCCAACATTGAAAGCCTTTTTGTTGTTGCCATGTAGAGAATACTTAATTAGATAATTTATAAGCCTTGGGTATTGAAATGCATATGACAGTATTTGTAATAAAGGACAGGATTACATTATTTTAAGAAGCTAATTACACTTGGAGACTTCCAGTCATCTCTGCAGGCTTTACCCGTAAACTAAACAGAATGCCAATCATGTGGTCCATAACCTGTACAGTAAACCTTTTAAGCAATGTGTCTTGAGCTTATTTCTTGTTTGCTTTTCATTTTTTACTTTGATCATGCTTTCCTCATGAAACAAGTAGATTGTTGTCAGGCAGCAGGTCTTTTTTGGATAAGGAACATTTTTACAAGTGGGGGCATCAGAGATTTCTACTTTCAGCATGTTACTTGGTACTTTAATAAAGCTGAATATAAATTATAATTAGAACTGCAGTGCAAGAAGTGGTTTGAGTTGAGTGCTACTTGTTTTTCTTATACTTGATTTTGACTGGCATTCCATTAATGTATTTAAAAAAGTAATTTTTTTCATGCCTCACAACCTTTTTGTTTCCATCTAGATATTAAAAAGCTGTCATGCAGTCAATGCATTGAAATATTTTTATTCTTCTACACTTCATTTTGTCTTGATTGGACTCTCATAATGACGGTTTAGCACCCACGGCAGTGTATTTAGTTAGTTTTTGTGGTTTTGAGCATGGCTCCTCCCCTTTCGAGTTGGCCGCACCCCTTCCCATTGACCCCACCCATTCAGCTGTTTCCTGCAGCCCCCCTTTGATTTGAAGTCACCAGCTGCCACTGTTAGTGGCTATTGGCTCTAGGGCCTTTATAAGCCTAGTCATGTGATACCATTATTCACTTAATGACCAAGTTGTATGGTCTATATTTGCAACATGTGTCTATGATCAGCACTGACTGCTCTTATCCAATAGGGACATAGGTGACACCCCTGGGGTAAATTTACAATGTCCCATCCAGTTTTCTAAGTACTCAAATAGTTTCATTGAGGAGCTCTGTTTTATGTGAACTGGAAGCTTGTTCCAGAGGAGGAGCAATCTCTGGGAGACATATCTGTCTCTCCAGCATGTCCTGTTCCCTTGAGCAAGTGAATCTTGTCCCATGAGACTTGCAGATGTGCAGCATTTCCATTAGAGCAGAGTCCAAGACTGCTGTCTAGGCCAGGCACAAGTCACCTCTCAGCAGCCTATAAGATACAGAGTACAGTGACAGGGCCTTCAGTCTGTTCATGGTGATCATGTATTGAAGGCCCTGAATTTTCTTGGTAATAAATCTCTGAGGTTTCTCCAGTTACTGCAGGTGCCTGGTGAGGTACATATAGGAAGGGACTATTATACTCTGTTAGTGGTCTGATGAGGGTTGAGTACAGGGGATTTATAA
This sequence comes from Protopterus annectens, assembly GCF_019279795.1. Classification (NCBI taxonomy): domain Eukaryota; kingdom Metazoa; phylum Chordata; order Ceratodontiformes; family Protopteridae; genus Protopterus; species Protopterus annectens. Next base: position 215,886,653 of record NC_056729.1, on the reverse strand, counting down.
CATCCTTAGCTCTGGATGTGATGTTCTTACTTATGAAATGTGCAATACAGAAGGCTTTCCTTACCACTATAGACATATGGTGATCAAAGTTAAAGTTGCTATCAACCTGAGTTCCTAAATCTCTCACCACAGAGTTTGATCTAAGGGGTATTGTTAATACTGTAATTTGCAGGGACTTCACCTTTGCTGAAAGGGATGACAACACATTTTTGTGTGTGTTTAGTATAAGTCCATGGTTTTGGCACCAGTTATTTGACTGTGTAAGCCCTTTTTGTAGTATATTAACATTACTGGGGAATTGAATTATAGCACACAGTTTGCAGTCATCGGCAAACTTGGTAAGTGTCAGGCCATCTATTTTTGTCTGGAGTTTTGATAAATAGATTCCAAACAGTAGGGGTCCCAGCACAGATCCTTGTGATACACCAGTGGTAACTGGTCTGATGTTAGAGGTGGAATCCACAACTTTGACTGTATGCATTATGTTGGTGAGCCAATTGGCTAATTATCTAGTGACATATGGGTTAATTCCCATTTTTTTTAATTTCTCCAAATCTTTGGAGTTTCTAATACCATCAAGGGAATGGACCCCATTCCTAAGTCAAAGTATGATTAAAGTTAATTAAATTAGTGTCGTTTCAGTCTTTGATATCAGCCAGTAGTGCTCTTCACAGGACCTGCAATGTGCCCATTAATGATTCATTCTGCAGTTCAGGCAGAGTTACATGCATTGGTAACATATCTAAATACGATTGTAGATTCTTTTTTATAAGATCCATTGCCCCTGCCACTATTTGAACTGTCTGGGTATCTTTCTTCTACATTGCTCTCATTTCTGCCTGCAAATCCTGATATTTTATGACTTTGTGTCTCTCTGTACACAAGACACTATAATCAATGGGTGTAGCAATTTCAATGATCAGTGCTACTTTTGTTTCTTTTCATGGACCACTATATCCAGTTTTCTAGCATCTATCTTTTGAACTGTTGGTAATAGCTGAGCTCATGTGATGTAGACTTCATCATTTTCTATGTTGCTTTGTGGCTCATGTTTCCAGTGTTTTTCAGCCTTTTCAATACCATAATGTTTGCACAATCCCCAGTGCAATACTTTTGCCACATTATTATGTTTTTCAGTATACAGTCCTTCTGCCATTAGGATGCCACAACCAGCAACGAGGTGTGCAACTGTTTCCAATTCTGTTTTACAAAACCTACATTTGTCTAATTCTCACACAAGTTCAATGGACTTTGTAAATCGACATCTATGTAGCCCACTATCTTGGGCCGCCAATATTATCCTTTCATCTGTTCATTTGAATCTGCCTCTCTTTAACCATTTCTGCGTTTGATCCTGATCAACACGAGGTTCTTCCAGAAGTTTTCTATACTTGCTACTATATTTATGCATTTTCCACATTTCTTGCCTTCTCATCTGGTCCTTCACTTTATATTCTTTCTTTTATTTTTTGGCACATTCAGTTGCTGCCTAATTTTTATCTACTTCTTGTTTGATTTCCATTCCTGCTTGATGCCAATATGCTTCTGCTAGACTAAGCAGAGAAGTAATCTTAGATTTATTCTTCTCATGTTTCAAAACTTTCACTATGTTTGGGTCTTATGAGATTAGTAGTTATGACTGCAGTCCCATGATTGCAGATCTATACATGTAATCAATCCAAGGAGGCCCATGCCTCCTTCGGAACTTCGAATATATAATTTTGGTATACATTGACTTTTATAAATCATTTGGTGAACATGATGCATCCTTCTTGTTTTCCTATCTAATCCATCCAATATGTTTTGGGGTTAGTCAATCACTCCAAAACTAAGTTAGGACAGGAAGAGCTAATTGGTTTATAGCTTGAATTTTGTCCCTAGATGTCAACGCTGTTTCCGGGATTAATTTAAGTCTTATTTAAGTCTTCTAAAGTAGTCTTTACTAAGTTTTATTTGCATTTGTTCATGTTTTATTGTTGATCCTTCATCAATTCCCAAATATTTATAGACTCCCTCTTGCTTAAGTTCTTTTATATCACATGCTTGTCCCAAACTGATGTATTCTTGGTGCTGCAGTTTTCCTGCTTTAAAGGTTGCTTTTGCACATTTATCAAGACCAAATGACATTTTTATATCATCTGAAAAAGTTTTGACAACTTGCAGTTTTGCTTTCAATCCATCTGATGAGCTATACAGTTTTAAATCATCAACAAAGAGAAGATGAGAAGTGTTCACAATTTCTTGTTTTCTAACAGCCAAATTATAACAATGGCCTAAGCTGTTAAGTAGACAGCTTAGTGGGTTATGGGCAAGACAGAATTGCAGTGATAGCAAAGTGTCACACTGGAATATCCCCCTTTGAATTTTTATCCCTCTAATAATAATTGTTCTTTATCATGGCTTAATTGCAAAGTGGTCTCCCACTGTTTCATGGGCACTGTAATGTAGTCGATCAGTGAAGGGTGTATCTTACACATTTTTAAGAACTCTTTTATACATGAATGTGGAATACTGTCAAATGCTTTTTTGCAGTCAATCCATGCCATACTTCCCCTTTTTACAGTTCTCCACTATGACTTTATTTAAGAACAAATGATTCTTTGTTCCATATGACTTTCTTTTACTGTCCTTTTGTTCTATTGCCATAATTGAGTTTTCTTCTAAATGACAATAAACTATGTCGGTATCAATTCCAGTGTATAGTTTATACATTGTCGGAAGGCACGTTATTGCCCTATAATTTTTAGGGTAGCTTGCAGGTTCAATCTTAAGTAGGAACATTGTTTTTCCTGCTGTTAGCCAGGTTGGTGTCTGCTTGGGGTGAGCATATAAATAGTTCTTACTCATGGCTAAATCTTCATGCAGCGATGTTAATACTTTTAACCAGAAGTTAGGTACTGCATCTTGACCTGTGGTTTTCCAATTAGAGCCTTTTCTTAACTTTGTTTTAATCTCCCTGGGTGTTACTTATTCCCCATTTCATATCCTGTACTTTTAAACTTCTTATTCTTTTCTTTTAATTTGTTTACCCATTTAGCATCTTTGTTATGTTCCACAGCATCTTCATGAATACTTCTCCAAAATATATCTATTTCTTCCTTTTTTGCTGGTCTTTCAATTCCTTTCACCTTGTTTCCCAAGTCTCTATAAAATTTTCTTTTGGTCATCAATGAATTGCTTATTTTGTAATTTTCCTTTATATTTATCTGCATATCTTCTAAGACGTTATGCCTATGCTGAGATTTTTAGTTTATTTGCGATAGTGCATGATAGATCCTGATTTGTTCTAATACTATGCATTACTTTATCACATCTATCTTTGTAAGCATTTTTGTTGATCTATTCCCTCTTCTGTACTCTTCTAACAGTGACATTTCTTGTCTTAATTTCTTTATAGTTTTCTCTGTTCGATACTTCCATGGAGGTATTCGATTTCTCCTCTTCCTTTCCCTTACTACCCTGTGTTCTTGTGGTAGACCTTTGTCAGTTTTTAATTTAGCACCACAGTAATATAGCCTGTTTACTTCTATTATATTTCATGGATCTCTATGGACAGTCCTAATTACTGTGTTCATTTGTTTAATAAAACTTCTGACTTTTGGGGTTTTATTGACCTTCTATAGTCTATTTCTTTCATTGATCTTAATATGTCTGTCTATCTCTATTAAATCAAGCAACTCTTCTCTTAGCTCATTTTCTTCTAAACTGGGGGCACATTTTTTGTTTTCCATTTCCTGCGGGCATTCTTTAGAAAGTTATATTGCATCTTCCTGTGGCATATTCTCTTCCATTTCATTTGTGCCATCCGTTGCTCTGTCACATGGGAACTCACTGGCCTATCACTCCTCAAGATTGATTGCGTCAGAATTTCCAGTTTTCTTTTCCTTCCCTTGCTGTCCATCTTCAAGTGAATATTTATACTGGTTTCCTGTAGAAGGTTCTAAAATATCTTCATATGGCACCTGGACAATTGCTTCCCATTCCACTGGTTTCCCCTTAATTTGGATGCCCATTGCTCTGTCCTGTTTTGGTGCTTCTGAATTAGATTTTCTACACTGAATCCTTGACTTCGCAGGCACTCCATAACCTCAGTTTCTATTTCTTTAACTTCTCCATTACTGATCTCCTTTTCTACTTTTTCTTTTTGTTTTCTTTTGTATTGTAAAGTTTTCCATGTCTGGATTCCTTTGCCTGTATTTCTCTTCAAATATCTTTGGTGCCGATGTTTTGTATTGATTAGTTTTGCTTTCTTCTTTGCATACATATTACAACATATTAAACCTATTTTTTTCTCATGTCTGCATTTCTTCTTCAGATGTCTCTTGATCTTCCTGTTTCTCCTTACTTTGGGTCTCATTCCATCATGCTGTGATGTAACCTGTGTTAGACCTTCTACACCAAATCCTTCACTTCGCAGGCACTCCATAACTTCAACTTCTATTTTTTTCCTAATTATGATGCCTGAGTGGGGGATTTTGTCAAAAGCCTTGGCTAAGTCAAGATAGGCCGTATGTGCTGTTTTGCCTTCCTCCAGGGTTTTGGTGACATTCTCGATGAACTCCACCAGGTTTAATAAGCATGGCTTACCATTAATGAAGCCAAATTGGCTCGGGTCAAGAGTTTGAAGGCCATCTATATCTTTGTTGATAAGGTCCAGGATGAGTCCCTCCATGGCCTTGCAGATAAAGCTGGTTAGGCATATGAGTCTATAGTTCCCAGGGTCAGCTGATGGACCCCCTTTATACAAGGGAATTATCTTTGCTGTTTTCCACTCTGCTGAGAAAAGGACAGTACTTAGACTGTGGTTGAAGAAAGTACCAAGTGGTTCCGCTATGTTGTGTTGTAGACCATTTAGTAGGCAGCCTGGGATGTTATCTGGTCCCAAAGAGTATGTGTTTTAGGCCATGATGAGTGCGAGTATGACCTGCTTTTTGGAGATACTAGGTAGAGGACTGGTGACAGGTATGCTTCAGGGTATGTCTGGTGGGGACAGGGGGTGAAGTTTACTCCAAATCTGTCTGCTAGCAGGTTGGAGGTGTCCTCAGGGTCAGTATGAGTGGTACCATCCACTGCTAGTTAAGCACAAAGCTGGGGCTTCCCTTTTAGATTTCTGACATAGCTAAAGAATGCCTTGTGACTAACTTAACTAGGGATGCTAGTTTAACTTCATAATTGGGTTTAGAGGACTGCACAATATATCTAAGTTACTTGTTCAAGCTGTGGACGGTGTCCTTCCTCTGCTGAGTCAGTTCTCTCTTGTTCTTAGACATCAGTTTCTTCCACTAGTTGTATAACCTATTTATACTTGATGTCCACCAGGGTGGCTTGTTTTTTTGTGAGGACCTTGTTTTGATTTGTTCAAGTACAGCTGAGTCTATACATTTGTATAGGCATTTATACAAGCTGTTTGTGTACAACTCTGTATAGCTGTCATTGTTGACAGTGGTAGCAGGGGATTTGCAACTATTTATTCCATTGCTTAGGAGGCTGTAGTTTACTTTGGAGAAATTTTTCATCCATTTTGCTCGTGAAGGGGCTAGGTATGATTGTCAGTTCGAACAAGACTGAATTATGATCAGACCTTACCAGGGAGGGCAACACACAGGGGATAGTGCTGAGACTGCCTATGATGGCGAGTGTTAAGTCTAGGACATTCAAGCCCCTTGTGGGGGTGCAGACCATCTGTTCCAGAGCATTTGTAAAAACAAAGTCCCAGAACCTTAGGGCTAGAGTGTTTGTGCTCATATATGACTCCCAATTGATGGAAGAATAGTTGAAATAAGTTGTGAGGGTGGCCTAATGGTTAAGGTGTTTGCCTTACAAATACAAGGTAAAGGGTTTGAGTCTCACAAGGGATAATTGGCTAGGCTTAAAATGGCTCACAAGGGCAGTTAGCCTAGTACTAATCTATGAACCTATGAACCTATAGTGAGTGACTCAAGTAAGTTCAGGTAGGCAGAGTGGTTCTCATGGTTGATGGTAGTGGACCTATAGCTAACAATGATATGGAAGGGTGTTTTACGTACAGTTAGTTGGAATTGGAACAGGTCTAGTGATTCATATTGTATGAATGATCTTGAGGTGTATTTGGCTTTAATGAAGGTGTATATACCTCCACCTTTGGTTCTTTCATGCTTGTTTTGAGGTTTGAATGTGTGGAAGGCATTGTAGCCTTGCATGGCCAGGATGCTCATTGTAGCCTTGCCACTTCTCTGTGACTGCACAGATATCGGCATCTTCCAAGGTAAAGAGTGCTTGCAGTGAGTGCAGTTTCTGATTTAAACTCCTTGAATTAAACAGCATAACTTGAGTGTGTCTCTAGTGGATTTTTTACTTTGAGAATTTTATTGTTATGGCATTGCCTATAAAGGCACTATGGAGGAGCCAAGTACCTTTGCCAGTAACTGAAAGCCAAGAAGCAACAGATGAAGGCCATCTCTGGCAAAGCAGCATGGTCTGTCAATCATATCTTCCCAGCCTGATTGACAATGGATCTATCTGGATTGACACCAGAAGCTAAGCCAATTATTGAAGTTAATCATTTTTTGTTTACATTGAATCATCATCCTGGATGAAGGTAGGATGCTGTTTAGGGCTAGGGACACACCTGCCTGGGATACACAATCTGAGAGCTCATTCATGTCTCTCTTCATATAATCTAGTGAGGTACATATCAAGTCACTCACTCTAACATGGACTATGACAGAGTCATAATGGAGGGTGTTGTTGAGAGACTTGAGTGCATGCATGATCTGATGGATCCTGGCACAGAGCAAGCAGCTGACCGTGACCTTTTCCTTGTCTATCCTGGTGAGGAAGACATCTGTGTATCTCACTATGGAGTCATCTATGATCAAGACATTTGGTTTGGAGGTGTTTTGCTTTAGGGGCTTATTGGCTGAGACACTGTTGTGTGTTTTATTATATGTTCATAGGTTCATAGGTAGGTACTAGGCTATCAGCCCAAGGGCCTATGTAAGCCTAGCCAACAAGGTTCCCTGGCTTACGCCACCCAAGAAAGTTATTTTCCTGTGCCACTGTCAAGCAAAGACACAGAAGTGATCCCCGGGGTATATTTCCTAAATCCTATCCACTCATCAAGATTTTTCTTGAAGAGTGCTAATGAAGAACTTTGCTTGACATAGATGAGTAGCCTGTTCCAGAGTATGGGAAGTCTCTGGGACAGGAATCTATCCCTCCAGCATGTCCTGTTTATTGTGGTGACAAGGTTTAGGTCCCTAGAGCATGTAGCTCGGAGGGATTGGGATTTCTTTAAGTGTAGCATGTCCAAAAGCTCCGGGTTTGACATAGCTTTATATGTTAGGCAAAGATCAGCTTGGAATAGGCGATATGCTATGGAGTAAAGCTGGAGTTTTTTGAGGCGGTCAGTGTAGGGCATTTGTTTGAGAACAGTAATCCTCTTAGTGAGGTACATTTATGGCCTTTCCAGCTGCTGCAGATGTCTTGTGAGGTACATTCCAAAAGGGGAGTTGTACTCTATAATGGGTCTAATGAGTGTCAAGTACACCGGAACAATTACCTCTTTTTTCCTGGATGAGAACCCTTTTATGATGAGGTTTGCCATGTAGAAGGACTTCCTGACTACTGTGGCGATGTGACTATCAAAGAGAGACTACTGTCCACCTGTGTACCAAGGTCTCTTATCACACATTCGGTGTTAAGTAGATTGCTGCCTATGTGACAGTTCAGGGGTACAGAGTTTTTACCCAAGAGGATGACACTGCACTTTTTGGCATTGAGCTTGAGGCCATGGCTCTGACAACAGTCATCTGTCTCAGCAAGGCCCTTCTGTAGGATGTCCACATCATTTGGGGACTTGACTATGGCTCCTCGTTTGCAGTCATGTATGAACTTCATTATCCAGAGGCCTTCTGTGTTAGCCTGTACTTCAGAGAAGTAGATACCAAACAGGAGAGCTACCAGGACTGAACCCTGTGATACTCCACTTGTCACTGTTTTGAGGTCAGATTTGGAGTCTGCAAATTTTACAGTGTGGGTTCTGTCAGTGAGCCAGTTGGCAACCTATCTTGTGATGTATGGATTTATACATAGTTTAGTGAGTTTAGCTAGAATTCCAGAATGGGGGATGGTGTCAAAAGCCTTGGCAAGGTCAAGATAGGCTGTTTGAACCACCTTACCCTCATCTACGGCTTTGGTGACTGCCTCAAAGAAGTCGATCAGGTTCAAGAGGCATGATCTGCCTTCCACAAACCTGAACTGGGTGGGATCTAGAGTCTGGAGGTTACCAATGTCTTTGTTTATGAGTTCCGTGATGATACATTCCATGGCCTTGCAGACCAGGCTCATCAGACTAATAGGTTGATAGTTCCCGGGATCAGTGGTGGCTCCCCTTTTGTGGAGTGGGATAACTGTTGCTGTGCGCCATTCAGTGGGCACAAAGCCTGATGCAAGGCTATTATTGAACATGGTGCTTAAGTGGGGAGCCAGTTCATTCTGAAGTTCATGTAAAATGCAGCCTGGGATGTTGTCCGGTCCCATGGATGCTGTGTTTTTGGCTTTAGAGTGTGCAGCTTTTACCTTTGTAGTTGTGATTACAGGGACTATACATTCTTCCTGTATAGATATGGGCCCTTTAGGGGATGGGGGGGGGGGGTAAAGTTAGCACTGAACCTATCTGCCAGGATGTTGGCAATATCAGTTGGTTCTGTAATTTTCGTGCCTTCGTGCTGTAACTCAGAGCAGATCTGGGTGTTGCCATCAAGATTCTTGACATAGCTATAGAATGCTTTGTGGTTGTCCTTAGAATTAGTGGTGATTTTGTTTTCATAGCTAGCTTTGGAAGATCTTATAAGGGATCTCAGCTTCTTACTGAGGCTGACCAGGGAGCTCCTTCACTCATGGGATTTTACTCTCTTTTGCAACAGTTTCTTCCTTCTGTTGTACAGCTTGTTTATGGCAGGGGACTACCAGATTGGCTTCCTTTTTTGGAGGATAGCGTTTTGGTTCTGTTTGGGATAGCACAATCCATTAAGTGCTTACAGAGTGCATTTGTGTAGGATTCAGCAGTTGTAACTGTATTGTCCATCTGCATGGGTGTCATGAAGTTCACCACTTCTTTCTTAAGAAGCATGAAGTTTGCTTCGGAGAAATGTTTTACCATGGTTTCCTTAATGGCGGGTGGGGGTGGGATGTGGATATCAAGGGTGATTAGCTTATGATCGGATGGGAGGAGTTGACTTCAGGTGTGGAACACCGGTCACTCATGTTGGTAATGATTAGGTCTAGGATATTGTTTCCCCTGCTGGGGGTGTGGATAAGTTGATCCAGGGCACTGGAATTTATGAATTCCAGAAAGCGTTGAGTGAAGGAGTTGGTACATGAGCAGTTTTCCCAGTTAATGGTGGGGTAGTTGAAATCTCCCATTATTAGGGTGTTTCGCTGAACCCTAATATTTTCCAGTATATTAAGAAAAGAGGAGTGGGAATCCTGGGGCATGGTGGGGGATCTGTAAGAAGCTACAATTTCAGTTGCAGATTTGCCCTGAGTTAGTTGCACTTGGATAACCTCGGATTTATTATGCTGCGCAGCTAGCCTGGAGGTGTCAATATCCTTAATGAATATGGACACACCTCCACCTTTGCTGTTCTGGTCCAGGTTAGATGGCCGAAAAGTGTGGTATGAGTTATAGCCTGGTAATGCAGAGGTGCTCTCTAGATCCTTGAACCAGGTCTCAGTCACTGCACAGATATCGATGTTCTCCATTTTAAGGAGTGCCTCTAGTGAGTGCATTTTGAGATTTAGACTTCTAGCATTGGGTAGCGTTACCCTCAGTTTTTGCTTGCCTGTTCCTGTTACAGTGGTGAATTTGTCATTTGAACCTTGCCTAAAAAGGCACTATAGGGGCAGCAAGACCCTTAGTCAGTATCCGGAATCCCGGGAGCGACAGGTGTAGGCCATCTCTGGCAAAGCACCATGGTCTGTCGACCATGTCATCCCAGGCAGACAGATACTGGATCCCCTTAGAGTGACACCAGAAGCTTAGCCAATTGTTGAAGTCAATCATTTTGTCCTTGTACTGCGGAATAATTATGGGTGATGACTGGATGCTACTCAGGGCTAGGGTCATACCTGCCTGGGTTACAAGATCAGAGAGCTCTTCCATGTCTCTTTTCATGTAGTCCAGGGAGGTACGTCACAGGTTGTTCACACCAACACGGACAATGACAGAGTTATATTTGTACTTGTTGTGGAGTGAAATGAGTCCATGGGTTATGTGGTGGATCCTGGCAGCTGACAGTAACCTTCTCCTTGTTTAGCCTGGTGAGTGGGACATCAGTGTGCCTGACTATAGAGTCACCTGTGACTAGTGTGTTGGGTACATTGTTTTGCCTTATGGGCTGTTGTTTATTGGCACACTGAGTCTGTGGGCTATGTGTCATTTGGGTTGCATTGGGAGGTGGAGGTTGCTTGCATTTCTCTTTTGGAGGTCTCTTTTGCTTAAGCAGATTATTACTGAGAGCCTCTGCAAAAATGTTTTTGTGTTTCCTTGTGTGGATTTTGATGGTGTAGGTTTAGTGGGACTATGTGATGAGTGTGGTTTGGAGCAAGTGTTTACCTTCTCCTCTTGACTGTCAAGGTCAGTCTTGGTTGGAGAGAGCTTTACCTCCAGATTGGCTAGATAAGTGCATCTCTCACAGGTTGTGGTGTTGGGTGGTAGGAGGAGAGGGTTGTCTGTGTACATGAGGGAATTGCTACATTGTTCCAAGATGCCCAGATTCATCAGATAGACAGGAGAGAACACTGGGAGCTGACCCTTGGACATGCCTGAAAAAAAACTACTTTCCTCTAGACAAGTGAGGAAAGTGAGGATAAGAGCATTTTTTTCTCTAAGCAAGTGAAGAAAGTAAGTACAAAAACTGTTTTCCTCTAGGTAAAGAGGAAGGTTGAGTGCTGTAGTAATTTGTTGCTTATTTATTGCTAACAACAAGTTCTGAACAAGTGCTGGGCACGAATAAGCAAATTCAAGTGCTAAAACTAAGAATCTGTACCTGTATCTTGTGGTAGATAGGCTACCTAGTGCTTACCACTCCCACTGATAAGCCAGAATGCTTCCCTCCAACACAGAAAGGCTTGCCCTTTTAGCCTGATGAGCCTGGTCTGCAAGGCCATGTAACATATCATTATGGAACTCATAAACAAAGACATTGGTAACCTCCAAACTCTCGACCCCACCCAGTTCAGGTTTGTGAAAGGCAGATCATGCCTTCTTAACCTGATTGACTTCTTTGAGGTAGTGACCAAAGCAGTAGACGAGGGTAAGGTGGTCACACTGCCTATCTTGACCTCGCCAAGGCTTTTGACATCATCCCCCATTCTGGAATTATAGCTAAACTCACTAAACTAGGTATAAATCCCTACATCACAAGATGGGTTGCCAACTGGCTCACTGACAGAACCCACACTGTAAATGTTGCAGATTCCAAATCTGACTTCAAACCAGTGACAAGTGGAGTACCACAGGGTTCAGTCCTGGGTTATCGCCTGTTTTGTATCTACTTCTCCAAAGTACAGGCTAACACAGAAGGCCTCTGGCTAATGAAGTTTGCAGATGACTGCAAACTAGGAGCCATAGTCAAGTCCCCAAATGATGTGGACATCCTACAGAAGGGCCTCACTGAGACAGATGCCTGGTGTCAGAGGCATGGTATCAAGCTCAATGCCAAAAAGTGCATTGTCATCCCCTTTAGTAAAAACTCTGTACCCATGAACTACCACATAAACGGCAGTCTACTTAATGCCAAATGTGTGATAAGAGACTTCGGGACCCAGGTGGACAGCAGTCTCTCCTTTGATAATCACATTGCCACAGTAGTCAGGAAATCCTTCTATCTGGCACACCTCATCACAAAAGGGTTCTCATCCAGGAAAAAAGAGGTCATTGTTCCCCTCTACTCGGCACTCATTAGACCCATTATAGAGTACAACGCCCCTTTTGGAATGTACCTCACAAGACATCTGCAGCAGCTGGAAAGGCCATAGAAGTACCTTACAAAGAGAATTACTGGCCTCAAATAGATGCCTTACACTAACCGTCTCAAAAAACTCCAGCTTTACTCTATAGCATATTGCCTACTCCGAGGAAATCTCTGCCTAACATATAAAGCTATGTTAAACCCAGAGCTGTTGGACATGCTCCACCTAAAGAAATCCCAATCCCTCTTAGCTACACTCTCTAGGGACCTAAACCTTCTCACCACAACAAACCCGACATGCTGGAGGGATAGATTCCTGTCCCAGAGACTTCCTATACTCTGGAACAAGCTACCCATCTATGTCAAGCAAAGTTCCTCATTAGCACTCTTCAAGAAAAATCTTGATGAGTGGATGGGAAATAGGAAATACACCCCGGGGATCACTTGTGTTGCTCTGCTCGACAGGGGCACAGGAAATTAACTTTCTTGGGTGGCGTATGCCAGGGAACCTTGTTGACTAGGCTAACATAGGCCCTTGGGCAGATAACCTAGTACCTACCTATGAACCTATGAACCTATATGCATTATGTAGATAACCAAATGGGAGCATACCTCCTGGAGTTCAATACTCCTCTGTAAAGATATGTTGGGAACAAATTTGCTTTTGTCAAGTCCTGCAAACATATAGCAAGTGTCCTCACCATCAGTTTGGCTATCTACACATTTGCCTGTTTATGATGGAGTAGATTATTACTGGATTGCATCTGTCTTAGCCTGTGTTTCATAGATGTTAATTACAACATAACCAGCTGAATTGCATGCTAATCAACCAATCTGGTGGAGCTATCCAATAAGTTATAAAGCAACCATGTAGACTCCATGCTGGTTTTTCCTGTGGATTTCAAAAGTAGTAGAGTACAGACCAAGAAAGTCTACACAGACAGAATGTTAGCAGCAGCTGCTGCTTAACTGTATTTGTATGTGCTACAGGCTGCAGGCAATGCTGCTGCTGTTGCCATTATGCCTAGGCCAAGACAGAGAAGCACTTTCAGGCCACATTTAACTTATCACAACATATATGACATGGACATTGTAGAGTGCTGCAGGGTGGACAGGGCCACAGTACAGGAACTCTGAGACTTCTGCCGACCTCAACTCAGAATCAGAGGCTTTACATCCCCATGCATTGGCTGTGTACTGCTTGCATCACAGTCAGCCTTGAACTAACAACATGGCAACTGTAAGGTAAGTCCTGAAAATGTACTGTATTATATAATAATATTATGGCATGTCCTTGTATTTCATCACTTGATGCAGTAAGCAAGTGAAAGGTGGGAGATTTGTACAGAAATTAATGTGACAGCAGAGTTATTTGACTAGTATGTGCCCATTAGCGAGTAGTAGGCCTCAGGCATCAAATATTCAGACACTGATACCTCTCCAAAGTACTGATAATCATTGCTTGCCCTCGGTTTAGCACCATACATTTATAATGGGAAATCATAACAGAGATAATTTCCAAAGTAATGAGGCACATGGCAACTTCCAACTTCATAATCCTCACAAGGTCACACAGGCAGGATGCAAAACAAGGAGAATAACAAGAGCAACATAGACTTGTTTTTGCCATAACAGTAGCTCAGCCTGAGTTCACCCCTTCGAAAGAACAGTGTACCCTTGCATGTGCCATAATAGGAACCCACCTTTTCTCTCCCTCAGAAGCCCTTCATTTGATGATAACTGCATATCATAATATTCTCACATATTTTAAGGTAAAATTATATAGACTGGCTTATCTCTGAGTAGTGGTCAGATAACTGATGAATGACCAAGAAACACAGAAAGGTAAGACAGAGCTGTATATTTGCAAGGTATAATCATAACAGGTTGTGTGATAACTAAGTGCACTTCATCAAACTATATTAAATATTATGCATTTAAAATAACAGGTTATGCCTTGATATCACCATACATTCAGTTGCACTTGGCTGTGTGAAGAATTACTTCACTTGTTTGCTGCAAAGCTGTTTGTGTGTCAAAGATGAATAAGGCACCCATCCTGTTTTCTGAATGTGCATATGAGTGAGATTTGGGCTCCAGACCGATGTAGAAATATCTCATGGGTACTAACATTTTCTGCTGTGCATGTCATAGATGGATTTTCCTCATTTCAACTATTTCTCATTTTTTTACTGTTTGTTCTTTTTTTTTTTTGTCACAGGGACATTGTTTGCTTGATGGGACATTGTTTGCTTGATGCACTGCCTAGCACAAATGTGTTTGGCTATTGTCATCTGTTTTTTGTGTAGACCGGCAGTACACAAACCAGTCAAATGACCCATCAGGTAGCAGACATGGCTCAGACAGTCAAAAATATAAAGCATATGTATTCAATTAAGAGTTTCAGCCATCACACAAACACATTGTCTGGTAGTGCACACCCTCTCCTACTGTGTTTGTGCAGTGGTAAGTGATTCCAAATACTTCCAAAAGGTGCATTCTGTCAGTAACTGTGATATCTACAGTTGGTGGGAAAACATCATTCAACATTGGTCTTGATCTGTGGAAAGTATGGAAGACATTTTTGCAGAGGTTTTGAGATTCTGTACTCAAAGATGGGGTGTCCAGGAGTCCATAGTGTTTGTTCACCTCCTAGTGAATGAACACAGGCCCAGGCTTTTTCAGAGAGACTATTGTGGCTCGGATTACAATTCAGAGGTATGGAATAGTCTTGCCCAGGCTTTGACCAATACTGCCGGTATCCCCTGCACTGGTGAACAATGTAGGAATCACTAAAGACACCTCTGGATGAAAAACAGGGATAGCCTCAACTGTTGGATCGATGAATGTAGAACTGGGTGCACTCCACAGATATATAAGTATCACTTGCAGAGACTACTTTTAAGAGTTTAAAGCTGATATGGACAGGATTGGTATCCATAATGGTATTCTGGTCTGTGTTTTTCACAGCCGTCACAGACTGAGAACTGATTGCAAGAACCCATGCCCCTAGACTGGCAAGGATGCAAGAAGCATATGGCATATATGCATAGGAATAGTAGAGTTAATTTAGCATCAAAGTAAAGACACCTTTATTGGTTTATTATACAGTTGTATCAAACTGAACATTCATCTCTCAACCATAACAGGAAAGTATGCATGCATTAGTCTGGAGGCCAAAACAAAAGTTCAATATTAGAGAGCAGTTAGAGGTTGTAGGTTCAAAAAACATACTTCCCAAAGAAAACATTCTAAGATTTCATTGATATTGCTATGTAACATTAGAGCCCTAAAGCAATGGCACCAGTGGCCTGCTGTAAACTGTAATCAGTATAATTGAAACACACATATGTACAATATATGCACACATCAAGGATTGCTTGCTGCAATCTGTAGTGTAGTGTGCATCTGTTATGAACTGGATATTCTTAACAGTAAAAAAGGTATTTGTTAGGAGTTGGTAGTCTTAAAAGCAAAGGTAACAGAATATTTCAATAATTGTATTAATGCATTGTATGTCACATTTGAAGTTGCTAATGTTCTCCCTTGTTTTTCTCTCACCCCAACCCTTTTTTTTTTTTTTTATGTTTTTTCCCACAGCACAGTCAGACAGGCCTGCCCCACATAATCCACCTGCCCCCACTCTACTGGCTACGGCACCAGGAGCCAACATGTTTAGGAAGCAACCTGATAGTGTCGCCTCTGCTACCCCTGCACTACATGGCTCCTCAGGATAGGCCAATGATTCCATCCTGCCAGGGTGTGGTGCATAGCACTGCATGCCACACAGTTGGTGCATGCCTACACTGGATGAAGACACTGCTCTCCATCATTGTACTGAATAACATGAGGAGATGCAGATGTCAGACACTGCAGCCATCGACACAGTCAATTGACAGGGATGACAGTCCAGTAGACTCGATTCTCACTGTCACCCAACTTGACATCCATGTGTTTGCAAGAACCCCACCCTCACCCCAACCATGTTCACTCACCTCTTGTGTCCTTCACCATCTCTGTGTCTTGTCTTTATGTCTTGTCTGTCTGTGATTGCTTCCTCACCTTCCCAACCTACCAGACCTAGACATACCTATGTCCCTTTCCCAACATTCTTCTCATTGGCTATATGACATGATTGCATTGTGGTCACCCCTCTCTATGGGGCTGACCCTGCAAATACAGCTAATATTCTGTACATCTGAACATTTTTTACTGCAGAAGAAATGGATAGCTATGGTTCTGTCTTACATCCCTACTGCACATTCTTGATCTCCTTTCACTTTGTTCTTCTGCCTGCTTACTCCCCAGTTCACCACTTTCCTATCTTTCCTATTTCTTTTCTTTAAAGCATAATTACACGATGGTGCGCACCGTGCACTAATGCATGGTTATGGCAAAAAGCAGTTATAAGTGTTATATACAGTTGTATTGGAAACCAGTACAATCTAACCATATTTTAGAAACTCCATACCAATTATCATACTTCAGAATTTGGATTTACACATAAAAGTATTTAAAACTGTTGCATATACCTAGATTCGAACCCAGTACCATCTGACCCCAAAAATGAGTGGATTAAGGCATTAATAGATGGTGCTACAGACTCAGTAGTGTAGCAGGTGTATTTTAGAGACTGAATATTAAATGGCTTACTATTTAATGGACTCTCTGGCTGCAGGTATTAATTCAATTAATAAAGTAGCATGTTCCTTTCTGGGGCCAGATAATACTGGTTTTAAATATAGCTGTACCTAATACACACACTAATGCTTTAAGAAACTAAATGGGTATTGTGCAGTAATGCTTTATAAAACATCACTGGGGATTGTGCAATGATACTTCTTACAAAATTAATGGGGAAGACATTAGTGATATGGGGAGAAAGCATGGGGGAGTACAAAGGGAAATCCTGGTAAAACTGTCAGTTACTATTGGTTGTATAAAATGTATCCACAGCCTAACTGACTCTGTGGCAGCACATGTTAATGCATTGTTGTTGGAGGCAGATGTTACTAGGTTAGAATATGGTGTAAGTAGTAATTTCATAAGTGTGTATGATACTTTAAATTCATCCACTTATATTGCTGCCATTCACCGTTGCTTTGCGTTGTTGGGCGATGCGCACCATCACGCAATAATTCTTTAAAGAAAAGAAATGAGGAAGACAGGAAAGTGGTGAAATGGGGAGCAAGCAGGGGAAAATCAAAGTGAAAAGAGGGCATGAATGTGCAGGAAGGGTGTAGGAAAGAGCATAGCTTTTGGTACATTTTAAAGTAATATATATGTGTCAGGATGATTGCATATCATCTGACAATTTGCAGTTGCACACACATACAGCTACAGACTTAAGATTGGAAGCTTACTTTAAGGAGAGCTGGTTAATAGTGGCTTAGCCAATTGATTGGCCAGTAGACAAATGAAATAATATTATTTTCTTAGATTTAATGCTGATCTGGACAGCTATGCTAGTATGTCTGAAGGAGTGGAGCAGCTACAGAGTGGCATTTATTTCTAAAAAATAAACAGTGGCTTAGATGTCACTGAAGAAATTCATCAGATCAGAGATCACTCATGGTGTAGTGTAAAATTGGTTGGGCATTATCTTAAGATGCATTCGCCTTTTTCTGCTAAGCGTATTCTGGATAGTTTGAATGTCTTGGCTAACAGTGTGTCCCATTTTCAGTTTCACATATTTCAGATGTTGGTCCCAGAAGCAGAGAAGTACCCATTTGCAGTGCTGGAAGAAGTCTGGAGGATTGGCAGGCTGTGGAGGGGTAGTTAGTGCAGCCACCTTCATCAGAAGGGATTAATAGTGCATATAGTGCAGCCATGTTAGCTTAGCTTTTTTGTGTTTTGCAGTGGGTTTACATCTAAAAGTAAAGGTAGTGGTCAGGTATGTAATTCATAGCTGGGGGTTAGGAGAGGCAATGGGATCAATTAAATGTGTCAGCTTTGAGAGCAGCAGCTAAGTTTTCAGGTTGTTTACATTTTAAGAAACATTGAGTAATTTTAAGGATCTAGATGGACTGGAAAGGGATGTGAGGTCTGGCAGTGGAGCGCAGGCTTTTGTTAGGTGGGAAGTACTTGGGATAGTTTTGAGAGTTTTTTATGAAGTTTTGTCTACATATAAATGTTTTGCATCATGGGCCATCTTATCATTGTTCATGTATGTTGGGTGTTTTCCCCATTAGTGAGTTGTTATGGAGACTTAGGTGGTTGTAAATGAAAGGAGCAAGAGAAATCTGTTTTGGTATGGCTTAGTAAATTAAAGGCAGCTTAGGCTGGTTCTGGTCAGCAGATATCAATGGAAAGGAACAGTGAAGTTGTGTTATACCCAGTGACGTGCGTTATCTTGGAGTATGCCGTCATTACAGAATCAGAATATTGTTTTTCAATTGTTGGATTAGAGCCTTGCAAAGGTTTATTAGTTTGATTTCAGCTTAAAGCAGGCTTTAAGGAGTCAAGGTATTCTAGGAAAAAATATTTTGTGCATTCTTTTAAATAGGGAGTGTTTCTGATTTGGCTTATGAAGACAACTCGATTGAGTTTATTAAAAGGAGAGGTTGATGGTTGTTCTATGTCTTCATACCCTATATTGCATTTATTTGCAGCTTATGCTTGGTTGTCTTCTTTGTTTTGGTTACTGATGCTGTGTTATTGCAGAATGCAAGTTGGTTGTGATGTTATTGCTTTGTTTTACAGGATGCAAGAAGGTGGAGGTGTTACATCATTTCTATATATTAGGGGCAGCAAACCAAGCATCAGTATGGCCAGAAGGTTCTTTCATGAGTCTTGCTCTATCTGTTTGGAAAGTGATGGAGGCATAGAGGGATACATTAATGACAACTTTTCACAATGGTAGGGGAACTTCAGG
This sequence comes from Protopterus annectens, assembly GCF_019279795.1. Taxonomy (NCBI): domain Eukaryota; kingdom Metazoa; phylum Chordata; order Ceratodontiformes; family Protopteridae; genus Protopterus; species Protopterus annectens. Next base: position 215,867,825 of record NC_056729.1, on the reverse strand, counting down.
CTGTAGTTTATGACCTTAATATTCATTTGGTCTGTTTGGGGGTGGGTGGATGGATGATTTGGATCTAGGTCTGAAGCATCATTTATTGTCTTGGATAGTAAAGGATGTGTTATTATTATTACAGCAATAGTTCCAGGGGCAGCAACAGAGACTGCCAGATGGTTTGATTATAATAGACTTTCTTGATTGGCTGTACCACTGATTTTTTTCTCATGGTTCATTGTGATTTTGCTGACAAAGATCTAGTATGGTTTAGGCAATCTAGAGTATACCTCAATATGGTGTGGCTTGATTCGTTTAATGTACACCTGTCTCTTTTACTGAAGGATTTTGTTTTCACTTAAACCTTGTATGAGTTCTCTTTAAAAGGGCAAATGTGTTAGGGTAGTAGTAGGTCAGGAAAAATAAAGGGGGAACAAGCCACCTTTTAGGCAGCATGGTGTGCATTTGTGGGATAGTTCTCCTTCCTTTAAAAGGGAAGTGCTCCTTTTTCTCCCTTTTGTCTTTCTTGGGCTAAATCTTTTAATGGTTAGGAGTGAGCAATGACATACACTGCTCCTGGTGGTTGTAAGATTTGAGGGTTTATAGTGACCAGTAACACCTCTGCTCTAATGGTCTTCTTGTTTCTGTCTGAGCAGTATAAGAATCCTAACTGATATGTTTGTCATTCCTTGAATTACTTACATTTTTGATATCTTATTAGTGTTCATTATTTTATGCATACTCGGTTGAGGGTTTTCTTGACTCATTTAAGGGTTTTCTTGTATATTTGTTGCTGTTTCTAGTAATAAATCTAGTCCTATGTCATTGTGGAGTTATTTATTGTGTAAAGGGTGTCAGTCCAAGGACAAAAAGAGTTTGCCAGACAGATGTTTTTGTCCATAGATACCTGTCCAGTTTTTAATTAAGGGGAACTTAGTTAGATCAGCATGGAGGTAAGGAAGAGGTTTAGAAAAAATAATACATTAGGATGGTGAATTTATAATGTGACAGGCAGAACAACGGCATAGTCATTAAGAGAGAGGAAGGAGTTGAACTGAAAATGTAATGTGGTGGTCATAGTCATTAATGATCTCTTGATGCAAGCAACTGAAGCACTCCCCATGTCTCTAATTTCAATTAAGTACTGTTAAGACAGGACAGTTGTAGGATAGTTACCCTCCCTCAATGAAGGAAATTCTCCATCTCCCCTTTTATCTTTTCTTGGCAGAATGCATTAATGGTTAGGAATGAGCTGTGACATGCACTGCTCTTGGTGATTTTTGGATTCAGGGCTTTACAGTGAGTGGATGAAAACTCTGCATTATCACTTTTGTTGATTATGAGTCAATGGTCTGAAGAACACTGCCCAGTATTTCATTATTCCTTGAAGTACATATATTGCTGATATCTTCTTTATGTTTGATATGTATTTGTTTACTTACCCATGTGCGTCCTTGCATATCTGTTGCCTATTCTGGTAATAAACATGGTTGCATTTCATTCTAGTGTAATTTATTGTGTGAAGGGTCATGATCCATGGGCAAAAAAGTGCATACGTTTTGTTTATTATTCATGGAAATTATCATTAAAAGGTTGTTTGTGTTTGATCACTTGGAATTTCTAACGCAAAAATGAAGGCTTTGAAAAGTTTATGGAATGTTCTTTAAAAATGCATACATTTTATATACTATTGTACAAAGGTAGGATATCATGACAGTAGTAATCAAAGATATTCAAGAGTCTGACATATAGTGAGGTGTAACAAAATGTTAAAAGATATAAGCTTTTTACGAAAAATGAATTCAGTTGTAAATACTGCCTCCTAAAAAGGTTAATTCACTTTAATTCTGTATATTGCATTAGCTGTTTTTAGTTAATCTACTCTGAAGTGGCATATTATAGCTAACACTTCTTTCTTTTACTCACTATCAGTCATGGAACTGCAGTTTACTGTTTCAGATTGTTAACCACAGCAGTTCATTGTTAATTTGCTGAGTTTGCAGTTCTAATGATTGTGAGTATCAGCTTTACATTTTTTAAGTCAAATATTTAAAATAATTTATTTTTTGTTTGTTCAAAGGCATATAATTTCTGTCTGAGACCATGGCTAAGTTGGACTTTATTATACAAAATAAAAGCTTTGGATGCTGCATTCTATATTCTAATGTTTCACTGTTTTCCAGATTTATGTCAGTGCAAAGTCATGTTTTTAATCTGACGTTGTATGCCTTGCTGGGTGTGATATCAAGTAAAGACTCTCTGCTGCGTCAGTAGTATTAGCAAGGCTTCATTCAATCTCTTGCAGTCTGTTTACTTCATTTATGACTATAAAATCATCTGCTGTGACTCCATCATACTGCATCCACAATCAAGGCCACTGTGATACCCCCTGCTCAGGGACTGTGACAACAAAGCTCTTATCTGTGAGTACAGTACGATGTTAGTTAGACCAGGCTGCTGATAAAGCTGTTGTGCATTGACTGCCTATTTCTAATGACTGCAGCACTATGGTACTGTACAGTTCCTATACATCTGTATTAACTTCAGACATTCCTTACTGACGTGTACAAATCCCATTATAAAAGAGAAAATAGACCGTTATGATGATTTTCTTCCTTTGTGCACTTTACACAAATATGTTTTTTGTCTTAACAATTATTCAATTTAACATTACACACATTGCACAAGTCCAGCATTTCTTGAAATATCACTGCTCCTGTTCTTCCTATAGATTTCATTTATATCTATAAAGTTAACTGCTTCCCTGTTTTAAAGGGTTGGGAAGGTGGCCTAATGGTTAAGGTGGTTGCTATACAAACACAAGGTACAGGGTGTGAGTCTCACAAAGGATAATTGGCTAGGCTTAAAATGGCTCGTAAGGGCAGTTAACCTAGTATTAATCTATGAACCTATGAAAAATTCCACCACCAGTTTCTTTATCTCTCTCAGAACATTCAACAATTCTGTTACAGACGGTTTTGGTTATAATTTTCTATTAATTGATATTTTATTGTTGTATCAGTGTAGCCTGTGTCTAGTTTCATTTAGTATGGTTTTGCTGCAGAGTACCTATGACAGTGATAGTGTGGCATCAGTGTGGCCCATTTCTGTTGTCATTTATTGTAGTTTTACTGTAGGTACCTATGATAGCTGTACTGTTTCATCAGTATGGCTCATTTCTAGTCTCATTTAATGTAGTTTAGCTGTTGAGTACATATGACAGTGATATGCATCAGAGTGGTCCATTCCTAGTGTAATTTAGTGTAGTTTTATTGTAGGGTACCTATGGTAGTGATACTGTCTCACCAGAGTGGCCCATTTCTCCCGTCATTTAATGTATTTTTACCATACAGTACAACAGTTGCGTTGCATCCGTGTGCCATATTCCTGGTGAACTTTAATGTAGTTTTACTCTGTAGTATTGTATTATGTTAGAGTACTTATGCCATTGATACTGTTACATCAATGTGGCCTGTGTCTGTTGTCATTTAACATGGTTTTACTGCAAAGTAAAACAGTAGTAATAAAGTTGCATTAGTGTGGCCCGTTTATAGTGTTATTTACTGTAGTTTTATTGTAGGGTATGTATGACAGTGATACTGTTGCATTAGTGTGGCCTATTTCTAGTGCTTTTTTGTATAGTTTTACTGCAGGGGACCAATGGCAGTGATACTGCTGCATTAGTATGGCCCACTTCTCTTGTCATTTAGTGTAGTTTTACTGTGAAGTACCTATGACAGGAATACTGTTGTATTAGTATGGCCCAGTCCTAATGTCATTTAGTGTAGTTTTACTGTATGATACATATGATATTGATACTGTAGCATTAGTGTGGCCCATGTCTAGTGTAATTTAGTATAGTTTCAGTGTAGGGTACCTATGACAGTGATACCGTTGCGTTAGTGTGACACATTACTTGTGTCATTTAGTGTAGTTTTACTGTTGAGCACCTATGACAATGATACTATTGCATCAGTGTGGCCCATTCTTAGTGACATTCATTGTAGTTTTACTGTAGGGTATCTCGAGTAGTGATACTGTTGCATCACAGTGGCCCATTTCTCCTGTCATTTAGTGTATTTTTACTGTAGAGTATAGCAGTTGTGTTGCATCAGTGTGCACATTCCTGGTGAAGTTTAATGCAGTTTTACTGTAGATTATCTATGGCAATAATACTTTTGCCTGCTTCTAGTGATGGTAGTGTTGTATTATATTATAGTACTTATGCCAGTGATACTGGTGCATCAAAGTGGCCCATGTTTAATGTCATTTAGTATGGTTTTACTGCAGAATAAAACAGTAGTGATACTGTTGAATTACTGTGGCCCATTTGTAGTGTCACTTAATGTAGTGTTACTGTAGGGTACCTATGGCAGTGATAGCAGCAAAATGCCCCATTTCCTGAGTCGTTTTGTGTAGTTTTACTGTTGGGTACATATGACACTGATACTGCTGTATCAGTGTGGCCCATTACTAGTGTCATTTAGTGTAGTTTTACTGTAGGGTACATATGACACTGATACTGATGTATCAGTGTGGCCCATTCCTAGTGTTATTTAGTTTAGTTTTACTGTAGGGTACATATGACACTGATACCGCTGTATCAGTGTGGCCCATTCCTAGTGTAATTTAATGTAGTTTTACTGTAGGGTACTATGACACTGATACTGTTGCATCAGTGTGGACCATTCCTAGTGTCATTTTGTATAGTTTTACTGTAGGGTACACACAGTGTTTCACAGCATTTGGGAAGGGTAGGGTCTTTAATGGCATCCTGGACTGCATGCCTAGTAACTGCCTATGAACCTATTTACACTCAACTCATAAAATTGTCCCTAGTAGTGCAGTTAGATAATACAGAGTCTTAGAATGTGAGTCTGCAGAGTTGTCAGGGAAGTTCTTGCCTTGCCCACTCTTTTTCCCAACAGTCTCTAGTCAGAATGAGTCTTAGGTGCAGTAACAAAAAAATATGCTGGATTGGGAATGAAGGCCATGTAAGTCTTGACGTTCAGTGTTACTGCTTCAGAGAATGGCAAATGACATACAGAAGTATGTTGTCTCTATACAGTAAATCTTCATCTTGTAAACAGCCTAGAAATAAGTGGGCTCCAACATGAGTCACTGACTGAGTACTGGCTTCATAACCATGCCTCTGCTTAGATGCATTTGATTTGGATGATATCATGTCAGCATGTGATCATCTTGTGTTTAGTCATGTTGCCTATTTGCTGATGTATCTGCTGTTATCTGACTGCCTTCTAAGGTTGTTTTGATGCCCTATCACTGGCATGGCTGATAGTTGCTGGCATTCAGTAGATGAAATCGGGTTGCCTAATTCGTATCCTGTTCTGGTGTCTTGGATATTACTTACATTTTGATTTACTTTCTTTTGGCCAAGTAGTTTCCTTGCTCTCTGGATGTGAGTTTTGCAATCATCAGAATATTTAGCATCAGATGTTTTTACCAACTTTTGTGCCCTTGCAAGCTTAGTTAGTACTGGGAAGAGACAACATTACCTTGGGATTTCTTGAATATTTTTAGAGTGGTTGTTTTGCTGCCCTTTGTTGTTTTATCATTCTCTGCCTTTCTTAGAGAAATAATTCTTATGGGCCTTAGTGTTACTGAGGCTAGCCTCAGTTTCTTGAAATGCTGAGCAGTGGTTGTGAACACTGGAGGATGTTAATTACGACAGATGGCATGGGGTTTGATACCAATTACTTAAACCTAAAGCATTTCTGTACATTATACATGCCAATTTAATACAATAGTTGACTCCATTTTCTTTTTCTTAACTGTTTTCTGGATTTGTTTAATCCTACCTACAGTTTGGCTAGATTTGAATAATCTTTGAGCATCATCTCTGGTTTCATGGATAGATTTTTTTTTTTCCAAACATCTTTATTAACTTTACACATATGACAAAGACAATCTTACATTTATATAGATCTTTAGAAAAGGGAAGGAGCAAACTACATAGGGAAAAATGGGAATTGTGGGAACAATATATGCAGAGCAGGAACGAGGTTTAAGAGGCAGGATTTGAATGAGCTACATAATACTTAACTGCCAATGACTGGATGGTTTATAAGTGATGAATAATGTTTACAACTATAACTGTTTCAATGTTATCTGTGATGTAAACTGTTTGTAACTAAAGTGATATCATGGATCAAATTTTGACTTGAATATACATCACTATCACCTCGTTATTTATGTCATTTCAGTCCGTTTTACCAGTCCTCTGTTACTTTTTCTGAAGATTACAGTAGTATTGTTGAATCCATCTTGAAGCTTGTTTTCTTCAATGACCAAGACACTAAAGACAAGCATCCACTGGTTTATCTTTTTTTTTGTTTTCATATGTGCATAATAACTGGTTTTCTTCTGTTTGAATCTTGACTTCTGCCAATGCCATAAAGTTGAGTCACATCCTTTTATTAAGAACAAATAACTGTGCTTAATGTCATCTGCTGCATTATTTTATCAGCTTTATGTTATTATTTTTGTAAACTTGGACTATTTGTGACATGTCAATGGGCCTTCAATTTATTTATTTTTCTGTAGATCGCCTTGTACCTCATTTTGTCTTCCTAGATGTGACACTGATGTTTTTCATTAGTGCTACAGACAGACAGAATTTATTAAGGAAACATGGGGTTGGGTGCTGCTGGAGAGTTGGTGCTAGAACTATGTGCTGGCAGACCACTATGGTTTCAACTGGCAGGACATGGTAGAAGATTATTCTGTCTCTAACCATGTTTTGTCTAGCCTGCTGTAGCAGCCAGTTAGCTTTACTGGCCAGGTATCTGGGATCAGGGACATTTTGGCCTCTATTAGGGCTTTCTAAATTCATGTTAGCCCCATTTGCACCAAGCTTGGAATTATTTATGACTTGCTGTGTGCTGTTGACATAGCTTTCATGAGAGGGACCTGATAGGAGTAATCTTTGGGCCATATTTGACTGCTGCAGCTGTTATGCATCCTGATTTTCTGCTGTGAAGCACCTGAGATCTAATAAGCATTAAGGAAATAATGCTGCATGTCCTCATTCACCACTGAGACTGACCAAGGTCAAAGTTGGAGCAACTAATTATTTTGACTTGTTCTTGTTTCAGGATCAAGTTCTGGGTTCCTTCTCATTTATAATCAAACAGGTAATTCAGTGACATTCGTAAAAATTTATTCATCTTTCCTTCTTGACCAAGCACTGTTGGCATCTACCTGGTTGACCCTAAGTAACATCAATCTCTAAGAATGATAATGACTTTGTAAATATCATCCAGAACCTTCTTTCAATTATGATTAGTGTGTGGCTTCAGCTTATTACCACTGTTACTCATAATTATATGTATCTACCTTTAACCTAGCAGAGGAGCCTATCACAAGGAAGTATAATTTCCTTGTTAAGTTCTGCCTTAAGTTCATAGGTTCATACTGGGCTATCTGACCTAGGGCATTTATAAGCCTAGCCAGAATGTGTTTGGCTTTCACCACCCATTTTAAATTTATTTTGCTATGCCCTTTTTCGAGGTTAGTATACTGTGCCTCTGTCTAACAGTGACACAGAAGTGATACCCGGGGTAAACCTACGATCTCCCATCCACTCATCAAGATTCCTCTTGAAGAGAGTCAATGAGGGACTCTGCCTAACCTGGACTGGGATTTTATTCCAGAGTGAAGGGAGCCTCTGGGTTATGAATCTGCCCCTCCAGCATGTCCTATTTATTTCAGTGCTGAGGTTCAAGTCTCTCGAACGCGTAGCTCGATGGGATTTGGATTTTCTGAGGTGCAGCATGTCCATTAATTCCGGGTTGGACATGGCTTTATACGTCAGACACAGATCGCCTCTGAACAGGCGGTATGCCACTGAGTAGAGCTGGAGTTTCTTTAACCGGGCAGCATATGGCATCTGTTTGAGCCCTTTGATCCTCTTGGTGAGGTACTTTTGGGGTCTTTCCAGTTGCTGCAGGTGTCTGGTAAGGTACATCCCAAAAGGGTCATTGTACTCAATTATGGGAGTGATGAGGGATGATTAAAGAGGCACAATGACCTCCCCTGATCTAGATGTGAATCACTTCATGATTAGGTGGGCTATATAAAATGTTTTTCTAACCACTTTGGTCACGTGGTTGTCAAATGAGAGATTGCTATCAACTTCTGTCCCCAGGTCCCTAATTACTTCTTCTGTACTTAATGGATTACCACCTATGTGGTAATTTGTGGGTACTTTGTTTTTGCCAAAGGGGATGACTATACACTTTTTGGCATTTAGCTTGAGGCCATGGCTCTGGAACCAGTTGTCTGTTTCTATGAGGCCCTTTTGGAGGTTGCTTGTGTCGGCTGGAGAGTCGATTATGGCACCCAGTTTGCAGTCATCTGCGAACATGGTCAGCCACAGTCCTTCCGTGTTGGCCTGTACCTCCGAGAAATATATACCGAACAAGAGAGGTCCCAGGACTGAGCCTTGTGGGACACCACTTGTAACTGGTTTGGAGTCTGACATGGCTCCAGCAATTCTAACCATGTGGGTTCTGTCCTTGAGCCAGTTTGCAATCCATCTAGTGACATAGGGGTTTATATTTAAGCTGGTGAGCTTATCTATAATGCCCAAGTGGGGTATTGTATCGAAGGCTTTTGCGAGGTCCAGGTAGGCTGTGTGGACCACCTTCCCCTCGTCAATGGCCTTGGTGACTGTTTCAAAGAAATCAACCAGGTTTAAGAGGCAGGATCTGCCCTTAACAAAGCCGAACTGGGTAGGATCCAGTGTCTGTAGGTCCCCAATATCTTTATTTATGAGTTCCATGATGATCCTTTCCATAGCTTTGCAGACCAAGCTAGTCAGGCTTATGGGGCAATAGTTTCCAGGATCCGTTGAGGCACCACCTTTATAGGAGAGGGACCACTGTTGCTGTACGCCACTCTTTGGGCACATATCCTGTAGTAAGGCTGAGATTGAACAGTAGTTTTATGTTTGGGTTTAGCTCTTCTTCGAGTTCATGTAGGACGCAGCCTGGGACACCGTCTGGTCCCATTGATGCTGTGTTTTTTGCTTTGGTGAGGGCGGCTCTTACCTGAGCATCTGAGATGTCAGGGGGGCAGCACTCTTCTGGGATAGATATTTGCCCTTTTTGTGGGGAGGGGGGGGAGAAGTTTGCGCTGAACCTGTCAGCTAGGATGTTGGCAATGTCTGTGGGTTCAGTGTATTTTTTGTCATTTTGGACTAATTCTGAGCATATCTGTGAATTCCCACCCAGGTTCCTAACATAACTAAAGAAAGCCTTGTGATTATCCTTAGTGTCCTGTGCAATTTTTCTCTCGAAGCTGGCCTTAGACAATTTTATGAGTGCCCGTAGTTTTTTGCTAATACTGATCAGTGATGCCTTCCCTTTTTGGGATTTTGCTCTATCATTTGGTAGCTTCCTCCTTCTATTGTATAGTTTGTTTATGGCTGGGGTCCACCAAACAGGACGTCTGCCTTTGGAGGATTGGGTCTTGGTTTTATTTGGGATCGTATGATCCATGCATTCCTGAAGGTGTTCATAGAATGCGTTTATAAAGGATTCTGCGGTCTGGGCTGTATTTTCCACAGGCCCGGGGGCTTTGAAGGATTCCACCTCGGTTTTGTGGAGTGTGAAATTTGCTTTAGAGAAGTTTTTCACTGTGGTTTTCTGGGCAGGGGGTGGGGTCGGGATGTGAATATTCAGTGAGATTAGTTTATGGTCTAATCTTACCAGTGAGGGATACACTTCTAGTCTGGAGCATACAGTCCCCATGTTGGTGATGATCAGGTCCAGTATGTTTTCCCCTCTTGTGGGAGTGGTAACACGTTGTTCCATAGCATTTGAGTTTATAAATTCTAGGAACCTTTGGGCTAGGGTGTTGGAGCTAGAGTAATGCTCCCAGTCTATGTTTGGGTAGTTGAAGTCGCCCAATATAATGGTGTTTGGAGAGACCTTCATATTTTCCAGTGTTCTCAGAAAGGCCGAGTGGGGTTCCTGGGTTTGGGAGGGTGGTCTGTAGCAGGCTATAAACTGGAAGGCAGTTTTACCCACTGTTAGTTTCACATGGATAGTCTCTGATGCTTCGTGCTTTGCCACCAACCTGGAGGTGTGGGTATCTTTGATGAATATCGATACTCCCCCTCCTTTTGTGGTTCGGTCCAAGTTTTGAGGCCGAAAAGAATGGTATGAGGTATAACCTGGTAGTGCTGGGGTGCTCTCGGGAGCCCTGAACCAGGTTTCTGTTACTGCACAGATATCGATGTTCTCCATGCTAAGGAGAGTTTCGAGTGCATGCATCTTGAGGTTTAGACTTCTGGCATTGAGTAGCATTACTCTTAGTTTCTTATCCCTTGTGATACCTATGGAGGTGGGTTTGTCTTTTGAGCCTTGCCTAAAAAAGGCACTATGGGGGTAGCAAGAGCCTTTGCCAATATCCGAAAGCCTAGGGGTGACAGGTGCAACCCGTCCCTAGCGAAGCATTGTGGCTTGTCGAGCATATCATCCCAAGCTGACAGGCATTGGATCCCCTTTGAATGACACCAGTACTTAAGCCAATTGTTGAAATTGATCATCTTGTCTTCATATTGTGGCATCATTCTTGGTGAGGGTAAGATGCTACTCAAGGTCTGGGTCATACCGGCCTGGGCTACATGGTCAGAGAGCTCCTTTATGTCTCTTTTCATGTAGTCCAGGGAGGTACGTCTCAGGTCATTCACACCAGCATGGACATTGACTGAGTCATATTTGTACTTGCCTTGGAGTGACCTGAGTGCTTGTGTTATGTGGCAGATCCTAGCGCCCGACAGGCTGCTCACCGTGACCCTCTCCTTGTTCAGCCTGGTGAGCGGGACGTCAGTGTGCCTGATGATAGAGTCACCTATTACAAGTGTATCAGGTGTGTTGTTTAGTCTTAAGGGCTGTGACTGTTCGGCACACAGGCTTTGTGAGATATGTGTTGCACATGTTTTGTTTTGGGATAGCGGTTGCTTGGGTGTCTGCTTTGGAGGTCTCTGCTGCTTAGGCAGATCTTTATTTAGAGCCTCCGAGTATGTTTTTGTGTGATTATGTGTTTGGTTTGCTGTCGTGGTAGGTCTATGTGAGACTGGAATTGTAGTGAGTGTGGTTTCCTTCTCCTCCTGACTGGTTATGTCAGTACTGAGTTGAGAGAGCTTAGCCTCCAGTTTGGCTATATGGTTGCATCTCTCACATGTGTTGGAATTTGCTGGGAGGAGGAGAGGGTTGTCTGTGTACATGAGGCAGTTGTAACATTGCCTCAAGATTCCCAGATTCACCAGCTGGACCGGAGAGGAGACTGACAACTGACCTTTGGACATGCTAGAATAATATTGGGAATAAATTAATAATTGAAAACAAGGGCCAGTGGGGAGTGAGGGTGTAGTGCTTTTAATTTTTAGTGCTGACTTATATAATTGCTTTAGCGCGCAAGTGCCAGGTAACTTAAGTGCAATGTGTTACAGGTAACTTAAATGCAAAAACGACAAACAGTAACTTTCTTTCAAGTGAAACAAGGAAATAAGTACAGTAAGCAATGCAGATATCACTAGTGATCCACAGAAGCGCTGAGAAGCCGCATATTAGGTGGAATTAGCGTTCCAGGGAAATAACAAGCAAACAAACAACAAGCATATCAACAAAGCTAGATTCAGCAGGCCTGGATCTAGTCTATGCTACTGCAAACAAGGTGTACCAATTTCAGTAAGATACAGTTCAAATATTCAGGCACTATAAACCCTTAACCAGAAATTCCCAGCTCAGAAGGGCAGAGTCCAGCCTCTTCTCCCACAAGAGTGCAGACCACGAACCTTCTTAATGTAAAATAACTGGCCTGAAGCCCATGTGCCTAAACCAGAACTAATATACTTTAAGAATAACAGACACTGGGCTCTCAATCAGCAGTTCCCAACTTAGAAGGATGAAAGCTACCTGTCCTGCCACCACAGTGCATGCCACAAACATTCCTAATGTAAAACAACTGGTCTGAAGCCCAAGTGCTTAATCCAAAAGACTTAGAATGATAGCTACACTTTAATCAAGTTACTACCAAGCAGTAATAAATACAATTGAATACTTTAGAGAATGCCTGGATTAGTGCTCAAGTTACACAAACAAAGCTAGATCCAGCAGGCCCAAATCCAGTCTATGCCACAGCAAACAAGGCGCACCAACTTCAGTAAGAAGCAGTTCAGATATGCATGCACTATAAGCCTTTAACCAGAAATTCCCAGCTCAGAAGGCCAGAGTCCAGCTTCTCCTCCCACAAGAGTGCAGACCACGAGCCCTCTTAATGTAAAATAACTGGCCTGAAAGCCCAAGTTGCTCAAGTTACAGACTCCCAGGACTGAGACAGTTGAATCTAGGAACTGGTTTTCTGTTATTCTAGACCAAATTGCCAGAGTTTCTAACTGTTTCCTTTTGGTACCTTGGGCAAGGGATCTAAATGAGTTTCTTGAAGTCTATAAGAAGACTGTCCATTCCATGGCAGATCTCCTTGACTGATTATCTGGACAGTCCATACATCTTAATCTATATGAACTATGATTTGTCAAGGACCTTAATCTCTGGAGACAGTAATGGATGAAAATTACAAGAATAATTGCAACACACATTCCGCTTTGATAGTAGGCTTACGGATGGGTGGATGGATTATTGAACAATATGTGGTTTATTAGGCAGAGATCAGACAAAAAAGGCCTTTTATTTAACAACAGTGATTTTTTTTCAGCATCAACTTGACCAGCTAAATTCTTTCAGATGCTTGACATGTTGATCAGTCTTGGCTGACTTTATACCCATAGCATACCAAATGGCCACTCCCTACTTCACAGGAAAGCTGGCATCCTTGTGGAGCATGTGATATCTCATCATAAGCTAATGGTTTTTGCAATGCAAAGACATTGACTATTGGGATTTAGTGTACTTGATTTAAGGTGTCCCCACTTCTACTTATGATTTGGTGCCATGCCCACTGTTCTCATTTTTATCTGCCTATATGTGATTGTGACACTGATCATTAATACTGTCTCTGCTTCCATTTATTCTGGTCTTTTTCCAACTTTATTAAAGGAAACTTTGATAGCCCCTGTTTTGAAAAACTAACCTCTTGATTTGGCAACCTGTAAAATTACCACCCTATCTCAAAATCTATCATCCATTGGTATTGTTATTGAGGAGGCTGTTATACACAGATTAAATCAGTTTTATAGGAATGCCATATCATGGATCCTTTCCAGTCTAGTTTTCCCACCAGACATAGTACTGAGACTGCCCTTACTCATACCTCTCAACCTCTTAGAGCAAGACATCTGACAAAAACCATAAATAAAAGCAGGACAAAGGCCCAAAAGTTGGGGCAGTTTTTAAATATTGCTCTTGCAAACTTAGAAAATTGATAAAATAACAGATTTTGCATTAGCGTGAACTTTCTGAAGGGTATGAAGTCTGAAACTCAAATGTCTGTCATTATTTTCTAACTTCAGTATTTAATGATTTGCCACTAATTTTCCAGAAAACCACACTTTTATGAAAAATGGACCAAATATCTGATGCAAAAATGTGGACATGCTGCAAACATCTGCACAGTTAAGAGGTATGCCCTTACTTGAGTTTTGAATGACCTCCTTGGGCAAGAGTTCAGTGACATTTTCCTACCTGGTCCCTCTTGTCCTTCTTCTGCTTTTAAGTCCGAAGACTACACGATTCTGCTTGACTGCCTTTCAACCTATTGTAGATCTCATGATTCATTCCTTGGATGCTATGTCACTGGTGATAACAACAAGACTGTTTCAGATGTACCTTTTACATCTGGAGTTCAACATAGACTGTTTTAGGCCTGTTACTGTCCTACATGTTTATATGCTTACATTATGTAGAAGCTAATTAGAGAGGGTGAGGTCTTTGTTATGTCTGCAATGCAGATGCTACTAACCTATACCACTCCTACCCTCAGTATGTGCAGTCTGCTGTGGATTCATTAACAGAGTACTTGAAATGCATGCAGAATTAGATGACTGTCACCCATTTGTGCTGGGACTCACAACACATCCATGACTGCTGTCATGGCTATCTAAATTCACAATTCTAAAACCCATTGCAATTTGTTGGTGATTGGCTGGCCATTGGAAGGAATTAAGAAATCTTGGCGTACATTTTATTTTCAGACTCATACATAAAGGTCAGATGTCAGCTGTTGTAATAACTGATATTCCATCTTCAGAATATTGCAAAGATAAAGCATCTCTTTCTCCTTGATGATCTTTTTATGGTTGTTCAGGACAATATTCTCTCAGTTTGTCTATTGCAGTTCCGTATACATGACACTACCAATTAGCTTATTTATTTACTGCAGATTCAAAAAATCCCATACTGTGGAATCTTCACTGGCTATCAGTATGAACTTGTATTATTTTTAAAGTCTTGTAAAGTCTTTATAAAATTTGTAAAATAAAAATTTGTAAAGTCTAAAGTGGATGACGCAGTGGTGCATTGTTACCTCACAGCAAGAGGTACTCCATTTCAATTCTCGGCTGGGACTGCCTTCTAAGTCCTCCCTGCATTCATGCCATATTTCAAAGACATGTGTCTGGAACATTTCTCCCTGGGCCTCTGCTCACTTTGTTCCAAGTCAGACTTTCCTGGTAAACAAATGTTAAATAAAAAGATGTCTTACTTCTGTAGTTAGCCCTACCATATTACCAAGCCCCTTTGTCCAGTTAGACATCTCTTAGGGACCCCTTGAAGACCTGTGGAGCACTGGGTTTTAATAATCAAGCCCTATCATTGGAATCTTCTCCTATAATGGCTACATTTGTCACCAGTTCTCTTCATTTTTAAGAGGTCTCTGAAAAAATAACATTTATTTCGCTTACATTTAATATTGATGGAATATTCATATTTTCTTGTATTTCTTAGAGATTAGTAACTTAAATGTATCAATGATTTCATTTATATTCCCTTTTTTGTTTTTTATGTTAATGTTAATACCTATCTATATATGTGTGCATAATATATATATATATATATATATATATATATATATATATATATATATATATATATGTGTGTGTGTGTGTGTGTGTGTGGTCCCTTACTCCTAAAATGCTTGGTTTATTAGCACCCATTGGAGACGGACGTTACTAAATAATGACATACATTTGAGTTTCAGAATTTTATTTCCTTCAGAAAATTCATGCAAACACAAATCCTTTTATTTAAACAAGTTTGCAATTTTATAAGAGCAATAATTAAAATCTATTCTTATTTTTGAGCCATTGTTCCCCTTTTAGGTTTTATCCAGATTTCTTCAGATGAAGGGTCCAGAGGTATACAAACCTCTTTTTCTGCTGCCAGTGGTATATCTCACTCACTCTCTGTCTCTCACACACACACACACTCACACACAAATACACACACACACACACACACACACACACACACACACACACACACACACACACACACACACACACACACTTCTGCT
Source organism: Protopterus annectens (assembly GCF_019279795.1). NCBI lineage: Eukaryota > Metazoa > Chordata > Ceratodontiformes > Protopteridae > Protopterus > Protopterus annectens. The sequence goes on along the minus strand of NC_056729.1, from coordinate 215,852,345 downwards.
TCAAAAAATGAACACTAACCCAAATAATTTAAAATATGTTCCTATTTTGAGCATTTGTCCCATTTATTTTAAGCTTATCCAAATACATTGATCTAAGAGCATACCTCTTAAATGTACATATTTTTGTAGAAAGCTCAGATTTTTGTCTCATATTTTCGGTCCGCTCCTCATAAAAAATGTGTTTCTTGACAAACCACTTGGATGATCCAATGATTAAAATCATTAAATAATGACATGCATTTGAGTTTCAGATTTCATATTCTTCAGCAAATGCATGCTGACACAAACCCTGTTATTCTAGGAACTTACTTAGTTTATAAGAGCAATATTTAAAATGTGCCCCTATTTCTTAGCATTTGTCCCCCCATTATGTCAGGCTTTGTCCAGATTTCTCGTGCTAATAGGTTAAGAACTATGTCTGAGATTGAGAGATATGCAAAGCTGCTTCTGCTAGGGGATCGCTAGATCACTTTCAAACTTTACTCTGTCTGTCTCACACACACACACACACACACACACACACACACACACACACACACACACACACACACACACACACACAGTCTGTTCTGCTTTCTCGCATGCTTTCAGTGACACACTCAGACAGAAACATACACATACATATACACACAGGGCCAGATTCACGAAGGCTTGCATGGAGTCTTAGAGTAGAGTAAGACTCCATGCAGCCATCATGTCCAATGAGCGAGCGATCCAGGAACAGCCTGCAGGGGCATGCAAGAGAGCTCCTAAAACGGCTCTTACATGGACAGGGCTGGGATATGCAAATTACCTCAATTGCAGGTGAAAGGCATGCAAATGAGGTAGACTTGCGATTCAGGTAACCCGAACCTGTCCGAGTAAGAGCAGTGTTATTTGCAGAAATGTACTCAGTTGACAACTGAGTACCATTCTGCAAATAGCAAAACGGAGCCATGACAGCTCCAAATAAAGGTTGCATCCAGTGCAGGAAGCATGCCAATGGCCAAATATATGGCCATTGGAAATGTTTCCTGATGCAATATGAAAATAAAAATAATTTTTTTTTCTCTCCGATTCCTGATGTTTAAGCATAGCGCAGCACCGTGCAAATGGGCTGCGCTCTAAAACCCAGAAAACTAAAAATGAAAACCCACAAATGTGGATCTTATTTAAATTTTTAATGTACAATGCAAGGGAATGGCAGGCTGAAGACAACATGGCCACCGAGTAGAGGTTGCTAAGGGGGGAAGCTCAGTCTAAGAGATGTAACCAAGCATTGCTAGGCAATCCTATGTAAATGAGGGTAAGGATAGTGAATCACAAGTTTACATAGCAAATGAACACAGTCAGTGGAGTGTAGGAGTAGGATAAGGGGAGTAACAGAGTAGAAGATAGGTGACATCATGAGGGGGGTATGTATGAAAGAAGTGAAGTTCATTGGAGCAGAGTGGCATGTGTCTGCTGTCATTTACACATCATGGAAAGAGGTGTGTCAACAGGTAGGCTAAGGAAAGGCAAGAAATGGAAGGTGTATGCCGTGGATAACACCAAAATTTCTTGCTGAGCATGCATGCACGTGTGTGCGCGCCTGTAAACCCGAGTAAGACAGAGTGCGCGTGTGTAAGCATGAGTGCACGCGTTTAATCTGGAGAAAGCATGTATAAGGCTGTTTAAAGTGTTGTAAGTGTGTTTGCACTGGTGTGCATGCGTTTTAACCCGAATAAGCAAGTTTTAGTCCGTGTAAGCATGTGTTAGCTGCTGTACGTGTGTTTGCGCTTGTGCGCACGGTGCTCCCCCCTGAGGAAACAGAAAGGAAAAAGGAATCACAACAAATAGTAGGAAGCTACCAGGGAGTACTAGCAGAGCTAGCAGGTGAAAACAATCAGAATCAGGCAATTACACAGGCAGTACACTAGCCCAGCCCAGCCTAGCACTTAAAACTCTGCAAACAACAGTCCATTATGTTTCTCACAACAGACACTGCAGTAAGCTAATAGATGTGAAAACTGAAAAAGCTTTACTGAGACAAAGAAATGTTAGGGGCTGCCATTGCTGTTATAAGACGACATATGCAACATGCTGAGGGTGGTGGCAATGGAAATGCTGCTGGAGAACCCACAGTGAAGAGACAGAGAAAAGTGTACAGGCCCAGGGTAACCTACCAGGGGCTGCATGAGCTGGAGATAGTGGAGCGCTATAGAGTGGACAGAGAACTCCTGCAGAAAATTGTTGAGCTGTGCAGGCCATGCCTCACACACAGAACCAGCAGAGGGGAACCCATCCCAGTGGAAACCAAGGTATGTGTTGGCCTAAGAATATTAGTAACAGGTACCTTCCAGAGACCAACTGGTGATATGATGGGGATATCACAGGCATCAGCATCCAGGGTACTGCACCAGTTCCTGGATGCCATGTCAGCACATGTCGGTGATCATGTATATTTCCCCAATTCCCGTGAGGTATTGGCCAGCAATATGTGTCTCTTCCAGCAAATAGCGGAATACCCTGAGGTAGTGGGTGCAATAGACTGCACGCACATACGCATCAAAGCACCAGCCGGCGAGTGGGGTAGGGTCTACTTCAACCGCAAGGGCTTCGCCTCCATCAACTGCCAGGTCATGTGTGATGCCCAGGGCATAATACTGAATGTGTGTGCAGGCTGCCCTGGAAGCTTCCATGATTCCCATGTCTGGCATCTGATGCAGCTGTACCAGACATTTGCCAATGGGGGCATCCCACATGGTCACCTAGTGGGGCATGCTGGCTATGCACTGGAGCCATGGCTGATGACACCCATCAGAAATGCACAAACACCTGAACAGGGACGCCATAATGATGCACACGCACAAACACGTAATGTAATAGAGCGTGTGTTTGGGCTGCTCAAGTCACGGTTTCAGTGCCTGGACACATCTGGTGGAGCCTTGCAGTACTCATCAACTACATGTACCCAAATTGTCATGGTATGTGCTATGCTACATAATATGATCTTGCAAAAACAGCTGCAGAAGGACCAGCATAGGCCTGGGCCAATCAGCCCCCCACCATTGCCAAGGCCATCACAGGCAGAGCGTGACTCGGAGGAGGAACAACCTGAGCCTGCCCCAGTAGGCAGAAGGAGGCATGCCCAGTATGCTTTGGCCTTGGCAAAGAGGCAATGCATAGCACATACACTGGCTCAGTAGGAACTCTGTAAATGATACCTCTCTCTGAATCGCACATATAGTAAAAGGGATGCCTAAGCTGACACTACCTGATTTCAAACATGTACAGGGAGTGTAGTATGTGCATCCAGCATAGGCAGCCCTGCAGCACTACCTAAGGCATGATTGCCATGTGTTAAGCAATATAAAGCAGTGCTAAACAGCATTTACCACCATGCAGTACAGGCAAACAAAATCGTACACACCAACTAGCACAACTGTGGTCAATGTTGAGTAATATTAGGCAACGTCCAGCAATGTTGGTGAATATTGAGCAATGTCGGACAAGCCTGGTCTAAGTAGGGCATAGCTGAACAAAAGCCAACATGCTCATATTTGTTTAGCTGGCCCTTAAGCAGTCTGGTCTGCTCAGTATGAAAATATAAAGCAGTAATGGGCCTCAAACCCAGGATACTGTGCACTATAGTCAAAGCAATAAACCACTAAACCATGACAGTATTGCATTGGTCAGTCTGTAAGAAGGAATGTTGATAAGTCTATGCAAAGTATCTCATGGAAACCCTGAAGGCACAGCATAATCCCTGTCGAGTTATGACACAAAGGTGAGTCCTGCAGTAAGAACAGAACCTGACTTCCAACACACACAGTATAAATGTTAATATTGGTCATGTTCACACACATCAACAAATGTAGTGGACCTCAGATAGCAACATACTGAAAGGTCACACTGGGCATGCTCACACACTTGAATAAATGAGACAAATGTCAGGCAACAAAACACGGAAAACCTGAACTGGGCATGCTCACACACTTAGGCCATGTCTGAGTACAGCAGTGGGCCACACATATCTGGCAGTTGCATGTGTTAACCCAGGAACCTGTCACTATCCAGCAATCCACCCTGTGCACACAGTTATATGACAACAGACACATCTATAATATAGTGGAACCCTGTTATAATCAAATATGTTCTGCAGATACCAAAGTTGTTCATAGAAACAGGTAAAGCAAAGTTGATAAAGACCTGCAAACAGTATCAGCAATAAACATTGTGCATCCTGAACATTAGCATAGGTTCAGAGGTCGATACTATGCTATCTGCCCTAGGGCATGTACAAGCCTAGCCAGAGTGTGTTTGGCATTCGCAACCCTGTCAGATCACTACACTGTGTCTGTGAATAGTACGTCACACAAGATATCCCATGTACATTTAGGCTAGTGTGCCTCTGTCTAGCAGGGACACAGAAGATATCCCAGAGGTAAACATACGATCACCCATACAGTCGTCAAGATGTCTCCTGTAGGTGGTCAGTGAGTGGCTCTGCCTATGTAAAACTGGGATTACAATCTGGAGTGAGTGGAGGCTCTGGGATAAGAATCTGTCCCTTCAGCATGTCCCATTAACATCTGTGCTGAGGTATACGTCCCTGGAGTGTGTAGCTCCAAGGGAGACAGATATCCTGAGGTGGAGCCTGTCCAGTAAATCTGGGTTGGGTATAGCTGTAAACAACAGACACACATCATATCCGAGTAGGTGGTAAGCGACTGAATAGAGCTGGAGTTACTGCATCCAAACTGTGCAGGGCATCTGTGTGAGTCCCTAGATCTGCTTGGTGAGGAACTTCTGTGGCCAGTACAGTTGCTGCAGGTGTCGGGTAAGGTACACCCCAAATGTGGCATTGTAACCAAGCATGGTTGTGATGAGTATAGGGGCACAATGACCTCACTCAATCTAGATATGAAACCATATGGGATAAGGTGGCCCACATAGAAGGTGTGTCCAACCACTTTGGCAACATGAATGTCAAAGGTGACAGTACGAACAAGTCATGTTGCCAAACCCCTAACAACTCCTACCATATGTAATGGAGTACTACCTATGTGGTAATGTGTGGGCATGTTGTTATTCCCAAAGGGGATGACTATGCAACTAATGGCATTTAGCTGTAGGGCATGGCTCAGGCACCAGTCATCCATCTCTGTGAGACCCTGTTTGAGTATGCATGTGGCAACTGGTGAGTTGATCATGGCACCCAGTTTGCAGTCAAGTGCAAACATGTTCAGCCATATTCCCCCTGTGGTAGCCTGTACATCAGACAAATATATACTGAACAAGAGAGGTCCCAGGACCGAGCTGTGTGGGATGCCACGTGTAACTGGTGTATAGTCAGACATGGCACCTGCAATTCAGACCATGTGGGTGCTATCCCTGATCCAGGTAGCAATCCATCATGTGAGATATGTGTCTGTATCGATGCTGGTGAGCCTATGCATAATTGCCCAGTGGGTTATTGTGTTGAAGGGTTTTGCAAGGTTCAGGTAGGCTGTGTGGACAACTGTCCCTATGTCGATGGACCTGTTAACCATTTAAAGAATACAAACAGGTTCAAGAGGCAAGATCTGCCCACAACAATGCTGAAATGTGTAGGACACAGTGTCTGTAGGTTCCCGATGTCTATGTGTATGAGTCCCATGACAATACGCTCCATAGCTTTGCAGAACAGGCTAGTTAGGCTTATAGGGCAATATTGTCTGTGGTCTGTTGTGGCACCAACTCTGTGGAGTGGGACCACTGTTGCTGTATGCCATTCCTTGGGTACATATCCTGTAGTAACTCTGATATTGAACAGTGATGTAATGTGAGGGTTACGTCTGTCATGAAGCTAGTGTAAGTTGCAGGCCGGGACACCATCTAGTCCCATTGATATTGTGATGTACGCTTTGGGGAGGGCAGCACTCACCAGTTACTGTGTGATGTCAGGGAGGTTATACTCTATTGAGATGGATAGTTGCTCCTTAGGGGGGATGGGGGGGACATCTGCACTGAACCTGTTTGCCAGGATGTTGGCAATGCCAGTGGGTTCAGGGTACGTTTAATCAGTATGCAGTAACTCACAGCATATCAGTGAGTGTCCACCCAGGTTCCTGACGTAACTGAAGAAGGCCGCATGATAGTCCTATGTGTCTGGTGCAATTGTCCGGTAGAAGCGGCCCTTAGAAAAGTTCATGAGTGATCGTAGCTGTCTGCTAGTACAGATCACAGATGCCTTCCCAGTCTGGGATTGTGCTCTATCATGTAGTAGCATCCTCCTGATGTTGTACAGCTTATTAATGGCCGGGGTCTACCAGACAGGTCCCCTGCCATTGGAGTAGTGAGTCCTGTTGTTATTTGGGATAGCACAATCCATGCAGTCCACTAGGTGTCCATAGAATGTGTATGTAAAGGATTCAGCAGTGTGAGCCATATTTGCTACTGTCTCAGGGTCTCTGAAGGACCACCTTGCTTTGGTGAAGTGAGACGTTGGCTCATGAGAAGTTCACCAAGATTACCCAGGATGGGTGTGTGGAGGGTATATGTATGTCCTGTGAGATATATGTATGTTCTGACCTTACCAATGAGGGGTAAATCGCTGGTGTGGAACATAGAGTCCCCATGTTGGTGATGATCAGGTCCAATATGTATTCCCCCTTGTGGCTGTGCTGACTGTTTGTGCCATAGCATATGAGTCTACAAATTGTAGCGACTGTTGGGTGAGGGTGTTGGGGCTTGAGTAGTATCCCCAGTCAATATTTGTGTATATGAAGTCACCCAATATAATGGTGTTTGTGGAGACCTTCATATTCTCCATAGTTCCCATGAAAGCCGAGTGTGGTACCTGAGTTTGGGAGGGTGGTCTGTAGCAGGCAACAAATGAAAGGCAGTTTTGCACAATGGTGGTTGTATATGTATGGTCTTTGATGCTTTGTGCAGTGCTACTAACCTGGAGGTGTGTGTATCTGTGATGTATATGGATACTCCCCCTAGTTGTGTTGTCTGTTCCAAGTCTTGTTGTCAGAAAGCATGGTATGAAACATAACCTGGTAGTGCTGGTGTGCATAAGTGAGCCTGAACCAGGCGTCTGTTAGTGCACAGATATCGCTATCCTCCATACTAAGGAGAGTCCTGAGAGGCCACAATATGAGGGTAACACAGCTGGTGTTGAGCAGCATTACCCTTAGTTTCATTTAACCTGTAATGTCTATGGAGGTGGGTTTGTCCTTTGAGCCCTGCTTAAAAAAGGCACTATGGTGGTAGCAAGAGCCTTAGCCAGAATTCAAAAGTCCAAGGGTGACAGGTGCAAGCTGTCCATAGTGAAGCTACGTGGCATGTTGAGCATGTCACCATAGGCTGACAGACACTGTATCCCCTATGAATGAAACAAATTTGTTAGGCAACTGTTAAACATGATATGTTTGTCTGTATACTGTGACATCATAATTGGTGGGTGTAAGATGCTAGACAAGGTCACGGTCATACTGGCCTGGGCTACATGATCAGAGTGTTCCTCCATGTATCATGTCATGTGGTTCAGGGAGTAACGTCTGAGGTTTTACGCACCAGCATGGACAATGATAGTGTCAGTCCTGTACTTGCTGTGGAGTGACCTGACTGCCTGTGTTATGTGGCAGATCCTGGCACCTGACAGACAGCCCAAAGTGACTATTCCCTTGTTGGGGTTGGTGAGTGGTACGTCAGTGTGTCTGACAATAAGTGTCACCTACTACAAGTGTATTAGGTGTGTTGTTTAGCCCGAAGGGCAGTGACTGTGTGGCACACTGACATTGTGAACTATGTGATATGTGGGCATTGTAGTGGGGTAGCAGTTGTGTGTGTGTCTGCTTTGGAGGTCTCTGCTGCTTAGGCAGAGTACATTTACAGCATCCGAGTATGTCTATGTGTGATAATGTGGTTTGAGTGCTGTCGCTAGAGGATATGAGAGACTGATATGTGGTGTGTGTGGTTATCTTCACCACCTGATAGACTGTGCCAGTCATGGGTTGAGAGAGTTCAGCACCCTGTATATCTCTATAGGTGCATCTCACACATATATCTGAGTTTGTCAGGAGGAGGAGAGGGTTGTCTGTGTACGAGGCAGATGTGACATTGTGGCAATATCACAATATTCACCAGCTGGACTGGAGAGTACACACAAAACTGACCCCTGGACATGCCAGGATATTATGATGACATACTCTGTAGCCTGATCACAAAGGATCAGTAGGGTGTTAAGTGTGTAAAAGAGTATCACAGGGATTAGTGCTCATGTTCGTTGGTGTTTTGTAAAGAGTAGCTGAGAAGGAGTCCAGACTGAATCATCACACCTCCTTCAGCTATGTCATAAATAGCAATGTACACCCATATATGTCCTGAGTTAGGGCCAACTGTACCTGACTGACAATGCCGACATCCTGACAGACAGGCCCATATGTACATACCCACCTCCCACTGACAACAGGCCATATCATCATACCAGGAGATATCACATGTAGAATGGATGAGCAGCTACCCCCACTGCCAAAAGCATGGCAGCAAGTGGAATACATTGATTCCCAATATGTGTCATGCACAAACTACAGAACAAACAGATACTGCACCTCAACAGTCAGCTGAGCCTCACCCCCTACACAGGATGTGGAACAGTTGAATGTGTCACAGCAACATATGGCACTCCCCACAAGTGTTGGTGTACAACACACCATGGGAAGTCAAGTCCAGTACGTCTATGAAGTCTGATCTGCAAGGTCATGGAGTCCATCATGGTTGCAGTCATAAACAGAGCTATTAGAAGCTGACATACACACAACCCTACCAACTGTGGTATGTTCATGTGCGGATCATGGTTCCCAAACATGCTAGACTGTTTGCAAGGCAGCCACCCAGGACATACATCAATGAACACATCTACACATGTCTCACATAGACTTTGAATAGCCCTTTATCAACATCCCAGACACATGTAGTATTCACAAAACCAATAAGCTGTGCATAAATATGTGTTGACATATGACGGAATGTCAATGTGTCCACAGATAGATCACACAAGGTAAGGATTAGGAGGTCTTGTTCAAGCTGTTGACACCTGCTGACCCACATGGACCATTCCTGGAATGGCATAAAACAAAGTGTACACACATCACCATGTCCAGTCTGATGATGTCACCATCCTATAAATACAGCAGGAGAAGGGAAACCAGCCAGTAAAGCAAATAGCGTGCCATGTTAATGTGTCTCTCTCTAGTATCATAACATAATTAGGTAGGGGTTGGAATCCTGCAAACAGTGAGTGTGTGTGTGTGTGTGTGTGTGTGTGTGTGTGTGTGTGTGTGTGTGTGTGTGTGTGTGTGTGTGTGTGTGTGCAGTTTCCTTTGAGAGGTGTTCCCTTTTTGGAGACTGTGAAAATCCACTAAAAGAGGTACATTCTTCTTTGGAAAGACTGATGATGTCACCATCCTACAAATACAGACAGAGAAGGGAAACCACCCAGTAAATCAAATAGCATGCCATGTAAATGCATCACAACATAGTTAGGTAGGGGTTTAGATCCTGCAAATGCTGACTGTGTGTGTAATTGTCTTTGAAAGGAGTGACCTTTTAGGAGACTGGGAAAACACACTAAAAGAGGTACATTTCTCTTTGGAAAGACTGATGATGTAACCATCCTACAAAGGGGGGGGGTGTGTGTGTGCAATTGTCTTTGAAAGGAGTGCCCTTTTTGGAGACTGGGAAAACACACTAAAAGAGGTACATTCCTCTTTGGAAAGACTGATGATGTCACCATCCTACAAAGTGGGGGGGGTGTGCAATTGTCTTTGAAAGGAGTGCCTTTTTTGGAGACTGGGAAAACACACTAAAAGAGGTACATTCCTCTTTGGAAAGACTGATGATGTCACCATCCTACAAATACAGATGGAGAAGGGAAACCACTCAGTAAAGCAAATAGCGCGCCGTGTTAATGCATCGCTTTCTAGTATCATAACGTAGTTAAATAGGGACTTTATTGAAAAAATGACTAAGTGCTTTCACCAGTTAATACTGGCTTCTTCAGAGTCATTTTACAATCACAATTAAAACACCTTTATAGAAACTGCCCTATGTGAATAAGCTGACATCACACTATAACAATCAATAAACATCCTAATCCACTTTTAAAAAATCCTAATGTTAAATTAAATGCTTAAAATACACACACAACATACTAAATCTAGAAAATACTAATGTAATAAATAAAAATGTTAGTATAAATATCAATATAAATATAAATACACATTTTTAAAAAATTGCTAGTAATTTAACTCTGACTTGATTTGAATTTTAAAACAGGTTTCAGAGACACACAATCATTGAGCCCAGGGTATCTCAAAGCATTTAATCTAAGTTGCCATTCTGCAACTTTCTGGGGTGGCAATGGGGGCAATGGGGGCAAAATGTGCCCCGGTTTTTGCTAACCTAGTTTTGTTGGCGTGGGAAAGACTTTTTGTTTTCCCTTCCAGGTTCAACAGCAATATTTTATTATACAACAGGTTTTTGGATGACCTTTTGATTTTATGGAGAGGTGAAGAAAAAACTGCGGTAGATTTTGTTGATTACTTGAATGGTACCACAAACTTTTTTAAGTTCACTTATGAGTGGAACGAAGAAGGTATTAACTTTTTGGATTTAACTATTAATAAAACTAATGTAGGCTTTTCAAGTACTATATAAAGAAAGGAGAGTTACTCTAATTCCCTGTTGCATTTTGGAAGTTGCCATCCTTTTCACCAGAGAAAAGGTGTAGTGAAGGGGCAGATGGTTAGAACACCTAGGTTAGTCAGTGATGATGATATGTTCAGAAAAGAGATTTTCAAGTTAATAGGTATGTTTTTGGAACGAGGATACCCTCTCAAGCTTTTACTTAAAATTAAGAAAGAAGTGCTTAGGTAAAGAAGAACAGATTACATGCCAATTTTGAATATTAAAGTCCAACAGGCCAACATGGGGGGCATCAGTAGTATTAACAACAATAATAATAAAAAAACTGGAGCATTTTTTGTTTTAAAGTACAATAACAGGGCTTCTGAATTGTGTGCCAGTTTGAGAAACACTTGGAGGTATTTTTTGAGTGATGAAATTAAAGGAACCTTAGGCGTTGAACCTGTGATTGTTTATAGTAGGGGTGAGAATTTAAAGTGTATTTTGGAAAAAGAAGTTAAGCCTCATAATAAATCACGCATGAGTAAATGTGGGGCTTGTAAACAGTGTAGGTTTATTGGGGAAGGTTCTTACCTTTGTGTCTTTGATTACATATATACAATTGCTTGCCCTGGGCATTGTAACTGTAATAGTAAAAATTTAGTTTATGTAGCATCTTGCATGTCATGTGAAGCATTTTATGTTGGCATGACTACTCGAAGATTAAGAGATAGAATATCAGAGCATGTTAGATCTATTAGGAAGAAAGACATACACAATGCACTTCATTTGCATGGCACCATATGCCCCAATTTCAACAAGTTTTTGTTTTTTGTAGTGGACCGTGTTTCTTTACTAAGGAGAGGTGATGTGGCTAATAGAGTTGCTGTTTTGGAAGCAGAATGGCAACTTAGATTAAATGCTTTGAGATACCCTGGGCTCAATGATTGTGTGTCTCTGAAACCTGTTTTAAAATTCAAATCAAGTCAGATTTAAATTACTAGCAATTTTTTTAAAATGTGTATATTTATATTTATACTAACATTTTTATTTATTACATTAGTATTTTCTAGATTTATTATGTTGTGTGTGTATTTTAAGCATTTAATTTAACATTAGGATTTTTTAAAAGTGGATTCGGATGTTTATTGGTTGTTATAGTGTGATGTCAGCTTATTCACATAGGGCAGTTACTATAAAGGTGTTTTAATTGTGATTGTAAAATGACTCTGAAGAAGCCAGTATTAACTGGTGAAAGCGCTTAGTCATTTTTTCAATAAAGTCAGTATATTTTTCCGCACTACCAGTGGTCGTCTTCAGTGTCTGTTTGTGTTTTCATTTTCGTGGTTTTTACCCTATTTTGGGTGTTTTTGTCTTGATAGTTAAATAGGGGTTTGAATCCTGCTAATGCTGTCTGTGTGTGTGTCAATGCGGTGTGGGTTTTGCTTTTACTATGGTATGACATATTATGATTACAACAGTAAGTGCATTGCACACATCAGGTATCTACCTGGCAAATATATATGTGTACATGTCCCCTCAATAAGTACATAGGTGTGAAGCCTGCATACTACATGAATACATTTGTTTCCATTGACAGGTTTTGCCGCTGCTTCTCAGATCGTAGATCACATATGTATGTATGTGACAAGGCCGTCCACTGTCGTGTTCTGTGGTCAAGATTATCTGTGTCACACACACCCATGACAGTTACTTAAGAGTAGTGTGAGTGAGGGTATATGTCAGACATGTTCATACACAACAATGACTGCCAATAATGGACAGTCTTTATGGGTGTACAACTGCCTTGTGGATATGCATTCAGGCCTCTGATGTCTTATGTGATACACCTTGGGACTCCACAATGCCTATGGATATGTGGATAGCAAGGGACACATGACATAACATGATGCTGTATGTACACACCGGTACCCAACATACATGTTGAGGGCTACCACCTGTGTGGTACTGACGGGATAGTATGTATAGTACATGAGGATGACTATGCCATAGTCAGCTTACTGCTATACAGCATGTATCAGACAACAGGTATCTGTCTGTATGATACCCTTGTGTAGGATATGTGTCCCATCCAGGGAATGCATTGCATGCCAATGCATGCATTTCCAGATTTGGATGGACACATCCCTAGTGTGTTTGCATGTACCTAAGGGGGCTATATGCCAAACAGGTGTGGTCACAGGAATGGGTGGCGGTCATTACCACTGGTTAGTGTCATAGTGTAGCACTGGAAGGATCCAACTGTTACTGAGTTCCCTACGACTGTGTGTCATTTGTCAGGACATCATCCAATGATTGCTTATAGTCATGCTGTTGAGGTTGTGTATACTACCAGACCGCAAATCATTGACGGATATTAACGGTATCACCCACAGCATAGTGTCAACCCATGTCATACACACGTCTACCCATGTTAGTACATAACAGTAGTAGAATGCATACTGGCCATTGAAAGACACTATGAGATGTTAACAATGTGTACAACAGGGTATGCCACACATCCCATGGGTCCACTATGCACGTACATGCAGACAGTGTGCTCCCACCATGTTCACAGATGTACACTTGCTAATCTGTACTGCACACATCACACATGTACTGTCCACTCACTAACACATGCTGGCAACACATTACACTTCAGCCAAGTGGCACATGGATGGAAAATACATAGTCAGACCTAAAAGTGGTGTAAACAATGCTACATTGACAATCAGAGCTGTTAGGTATGTCTGCGGCCTTTCCACTTGCTGTAGTTGTCATGTGAGGTACATAACACATGGGGCATTGTGATGAGTAGAGGGGAACACCGACCTATATTTCCCTAGATGACACACCTTTTGTGATGACACGTACCATGTAGACAGATTAAATGACTACTGTGGCACTGTGATTATCAAAGGGGAGCCTACTGTCCACCTGTGTCCCGTGTTCCCTTCTGACACCTTCAGTGTTAGGCAGGCTACCACCTATGTGGCAGTTACTGCGTAAGGTGTTTTGGAATGCGGTATGGCACTGCAGTATCAACACTGTTGTTCAGTCCATGCCTTGGACAACAGGCACCTGTTTCGGTACATATGACCCCGTGTCTCTCTCTCTCTCTCTATATATATATATATATATATATATATATATATATATATATACATATCTATGCATATCTATACATATCTATCCATATATATACATATCTATCCATATATATACATATCTATCCATATCTATCCATATCTATCCATATCTATCCATATCCATACATATCCATACATATCCATATATATCTATATATATCCATATATATCCATATATATATCTATATATATCCATATATATTGATATATATCTATATATATCTATATTTATCCATATATACCCATATATATATCAATATATATCCATATATATATATATATCTATATATATCTACATATATCTATATCTATCTTTATATGTATATATGTATATATCTATATATAGATCTATATATCTATAATTCTATATATCTATATTTCTATATATCTATATATATCTATATATGTATATGTATATATATATATATATATATATATATATATATATAGCTATATCTATATATATGTGTGTATATATATATATATATATATATATATATATATATATATATATATATATATATATATACACATGTATATATACACATACATCCAAACATCCATTGCTGTACATATAGCTGCACATATAGGCACATATACTGCCCACCTTTCATGGTGGGGATGTCAATTATGCAACAGTTGTGAGACATACGGTTATGTAATATTATTGCACAATGTTGTGCAGGATGCATTCTGCTGTCCTCAGGCCGTATAGCTGTAGCAGGCCTCACTGCCTGTAGCTCAGTCCCACAGCGTTTAATCACCACATGACATATACCGGCACTGCTTGCTGTCTGCAATGCCACACACTACAACCTACATACATATGTGCACATAGCAGCCTTCAACAACATACATATGTCCAGACTTCACTTACAGTTGCAGTACGTCCCTTGCCCTATGCAAATATGCATGTACATATAGATACAGACTGCTGCCACATATGGATGATTCACAGTATGTAGGGTGCCCTTCAGACACATCTTTCAGATGTCAGCAAAAACATATCTGTTACATACCTTACCTTTGTATTCCTCACCTCCGTCTGTTGTAGGTGTTGCATTTTTTTTTTTTTTTTTTTTAGTTTTGGTTTCCTCTGTGTGTTGCTGTTTGTTTTCAGTGTCTGTCTCCTACTGCCTGTTTGTATCCATCTGTCTGTCTGTCTCTGTCTGTCTCTCTTGCTCGTGCTCTCTCTCTCTCTCCCGGTTGGTGCAATGATATTATTGCATGTGTGGACAGCAGATACAGGCTGCTTTTCTAGATATCTGCACATGTGCATGTGATGGCCTCTGCACCAACTGGTGCCCACCATTTAGTAATTGCATGCAGCCTGCTGTGTGGTAATTGCAGTTCTCACTGTGATTTCAGGACACTGCTATAAAATGATAGGTTAGGTAGGCGTAGCCCTTTCAGTTTTGCAAGGTTTGGTCCATGCTTGTTTGCTGTGGACACTGTTGTCTCAGTCAGAAGGTTGGTATATGTCTCATATCTGGATTCTGAGCATATGTATTACTACACCTTTTCTGACATGCAAGCAGTGTCTACTCTCACTTATTGACATTTATCATTAAGTGGGATTCCCCACCTTTCTGCCTACTGCTACTACATTCCACAGGGAGTTTGAGGGACACAGCTAACATTTGTTTGCAAATCAGGGATATCCCTGTAAACCAGTCACAGTTGGGAGGTCTGGTCTCTGACCTATTCAAATATGCCAGTGTTTATCCTGCTCTGATACTGTGTGGGGTTTGTAAGGTGCTACTGTAACATTATTCCCTACTAGCATGGCTGGTTCTCTTTTCACAGTCATGTCATGCAATTCCACAACACTTGCTGGTTAAGGGCCACAGAACATGATTTGTGTTATGCCATTCCTATTCTCCCTTAACATTCACTCATTGTAATGCATGATATATTTCTTTCAGCACCAAGTTATTGTACATCTGCTGTGGTGTAGTGGTATTTCATGCAGACTGGTGAGCCCAAGTTCTGGGGTTTGAGACTGACAGGTGTATTTTATTTTGCTGCTGAGCAATACAAGGGCCCTGTCATACAGAGTGACTAAGGCACATTTAAGCAGTTGTAGGTGGGTTTGCGGGGATTTGCGCGACACTTAGCGATGCTTAGCTAAGTGCACACAAGCTCACACTCACGCACCCCTGCTAACTACTGCTTAAAAGTGCTTACTCCCGCTAACCCCCGCGCTAATTTCTTTGAAAGAAAAGAAAATGGGGAGATAGGAAAGTGGTGAAAAAGGGGGCACAAAGAGGGAAAGACAGTAGGGAAACCAGCTGGGATGTGCAGGAAGGGTGTAGGAAAGGCCCATAGCTGCCCATTTCTGTACAAGCAACAGCTGTGCATATGTTCGTAATTTGGTGTGAAATTTGCAACCTTCCACCCCTGAGAAGGGGTGAGGACAACAGAGTATGTTGTTGTGCCAATTATAATTATCAGTTTACATGTCCGGCAGACATGTGTGCGAAATGGGCAGCTATGTATGGGGCGTAATTTTTTTGTGGGAACAGATTGCCCTTTTTTTTATTTTTTTTTCAGGTGAGAGTGGAATGTGAGGTAGGGGGTGTAGGTATATTTGAGGAGGTAGGTTGGGGAGGTAAACAGACAAGACAAACAAGACGCATACAGGGGTAGAATTTCACACATGGGGTGGGTGAACACAATTGACGGGGAAGGTTGTTTGGAAATTGCAAGCCCATGAGCCCACAGATGGTAACAGTGGAACTGAGATCCCCATCCATGGGCAGTCACCACTGCACCTTCAAAGCCCCGAGGGTGGTTGTGCTGGGGGGTGGTTGTGCTGGGGGATGTGTAGGATGGGCAGGCTCACCCGTGAGACATGCCACTCTCGCCTCAAGCTGGCATAGGGGATCAGCGACTGAATGCTGGATCTCCCTACGCACCACAACCCGGACCCTTCGAAGGGTGACAGGTGACCCTTCTCCGCCCACGCTTGCACAGGGGGGATGAGCCCCATCCCCTGCAGTGCTTCCACCCAAAGGTGGCACAGGACCAATGGAGGAGGGTAGCCCGGGCTGGGCACCAGACCTGCTGGTGCCAGGTGCACTAGCCGGCTGAGGAGGGACAGGTGGGTCCGCTGGGACCGGCCTTCCCATACGTTCTGTGCTTAGGTGTGTTTAATTACAACATAAGCAAAATAGCATTCCAGATTAGTTGTAACAGCATGCAATAATATTCCCATTAACCCAACACACCAAGGGTATAACAGTTGAACATGAAGCATAACACATGCATATATTGAACCACAGTGGTTATTCCAACAGCATGCAGGGATGTTTGGTAGCAACAGGTCACCATGATTGTGGTGTTCAAACAGGGCACATGCATCAACGTGAATGCAAATATTTATAGAACAATAGGACATATGTCCCAACAAATATTTAAGATTACACATACCCATTGAGGTGTGGAATTGCATGGTTTATGCACATACAGTCGGGTGTAGAAAATACCTCAATTAACATCTTTTAATGACCTTTTCATCTACACTACATTCCTTGTGACTGCAAGTGTATATCCCCTACATGTATTATTACACTTGCCACCATACATTAGGTTGTGTAATGGGTTTGGCTAGTTCAATATATGCCTGACCTATATCTGACAAACTAACTGTCCAGGATACATATGTTACTGCTACATATTTCTTGATTGCATTTATATTTCTTTATCTACATATCTGGGATGTTTTCACATGACATTTTCACTTTGATTTATACAGAACCCAGCATTTCTTGACACACACTCACATTTCTGGGGGAAATATAACATTCTACACATGTGCCAGTTTTACTTATTCATGCCAGCCAGTAACTGACTGTTGTGGACTGTATATATGTTTCACAGCTACTAGCACGTCCATCACCCACTTTATATGGGATTGCACAACTCTGGGTTGCCAGTACCTTTTCAAACAGTACTGCTTGTATAATGCAATGGTACAACAACATTTCAGACTCTGTGACACAGACACACTCCGGGTTTTAGACCTTTATTAGTGACATTACACACTTTTCCACAGGCTCACTCCTTTATTTGTTTTAACGGTATATATGGCAGACATGTTCAAGACATATTATACCTTTATTAATAGGTTAGCACACTCTTTTTTCAGGCTCACTCACTTATTTTATATGACAGTGCCTGCAGAGATATTATTCCAGACATATGTTACCTTTCTTAATGGGTTTCTACACTCTTTTTCTGCCTCTCTAATATTTTTATCTGACAGTACATACAGAGGACTTATTCAGGCAATTTTATGGCTGTATTATTGGACTACAACACTTTCTTTCATGCTCTCTCCCATATTTTATATAACAATACATGCAGAATAATCACTAACCTGCCTGGTGGCACAGCCTTAGCAGCCTATCAGCATAGGCTTGCTGATTCATAGCACGGTCACCTGCAGCTGTAAAGTAAATGAGGGGATATTGAGACATATTTATCCGATATACATACTCCATTATCAATTCTTACATACAGCATTCCATGGCTACATACTCAGTTGTGGGGCATCCCACATCCCACGGGCCTCCTGTATCCACTGGTTCAGGCGGTCCTGCTTTCATCTCTTCAGGTCTGCATGGTGGTGATGGACCTGCTCACCAGTCCGAGGAATGCCTCTGGCACTGGTGAGGTCACGAGCTAACCGGTTCCAAGCCTCTGCCTTGTACTCCATCCCTTGGAACTATCCCTGCAGGAGTCCTGACTCGTGATGGTGGACAAGGAGCCAAACCATGCATTTGGACTCCTTGATGTCCCAACGTTGCGCTCGGAAGCGTGTTCCCTCTCCGACACCAGACATTCTAACTGCAGATGTAAGTTACAATCAGTTATGGCGTGTATTCCCGCCTGTGGGGCTTAAATATGCCGCATTTCCCACACTTTTTTGTGATTGGCCATTTTGTAATATTCTCTGCTGACTGCAGACCTGCTTAGTAATGGTTAAACTATCATTCGTAAGTATATGAATGTTAATAGTGGATGTTTCCCTTATGTTGTCATGGCTTAGTGGTTCTGTACTTTGCTTCTGATGCACAGAGTCCTGGGTTCGAACCTTGTCATTCATTTTATTTTCATACTGTCCAGACAGGCTAGGGGGTGTGGCTGCATTTAAGCAACTTTGCTCTACGTTGCTCCTCGGTGCCCTACCTATTTTACTTCTTATAACTGTGATGGGGGTTTACAGTGTCAGGGTGTGTGGTGTTGTGTGCAAGTACATTTGAGCTAACTCGCTTTTGTGTGTTGACATTTTGCTTTTACAACACTTGCAGGGGCGTGGACATTTAGACTGCTTGGCAGTTGGACACGCCCCCTGCTTTCATACTTGGTCCTGGTTGACATGGCGCGCACATCCACGCAAACAAATTGCACTAGGTAAAGTGCTTTTAAACTTTGGGAAAGTCTGTTTAGCTGGGTAAAGTGCTATTAAACTATGGGCACCTCTGCTTAGCTGGGTAAAGCGCTATTAAACTATGGGCACCTCTGTTAAGCTGGGTAAAGCGCTACTTAAAGGCAGGCTATTATATATCTGGATCCTTTAAAAATATATATTTTGTTCACTGATACATTGGCCATTTCACTGCTTTTAATATTATTTTAATAATATATGTCTGGTATTATTTCAAATACTGATTTAAAACATAAATAAGAAGGGGAGTGGTGGGACTTGAACCGTGAATGCCTCGTCTTTGTGCATACGCTCTAACATTACGCTATTGCAATTTGGTATGATTTGCATAAACATTCTTTCTTATGCTCTTCCATATCGGAATTGCTAACTATAGCTAAGCAATGGGCACACCCATGCACACACGTGCAAATACGAGCAGCTATATCGTGGATTTAAAAAAAAAAAATATTTTACTTTTTATAACTGTGATGGGGGTTTACAGTGTCAGGGTGTGTGGTGTTGTGTGCAAGTACATTTGAGCTAACTCGCTTTTGTGTGTTGACGTTTTGCTTTTACTACACTTGCAGGGGCGTGGACATTTAGACTGCTCGGCAGTCGGACACGCCCCCTGCTTTCATACTCAGTCCGTGTAGGAGTTACGGGTGAGTCAGCTTGCCCTCATGAATATTCATGACATGCTGACATCATATCGTTCAACTGCAGCCTCCGAGTAAGACTTATTAAGTCTTACATGGAGGATTCGTGAATCCGGGGGACACTTTTTTCTTTTCGCTCACTTAATCTCTCTCTCTCTCTCTCTCTGTTACACTGTCACACGTGATTTATTTTATTTATTTATTTTTTTCTTTTTTTTCTTTTACACTCATTAAACAGCAAACATGCTGCCTTGCAAGTGTATAATAATGGCTTGCTTGCTCTCACTTTCACTGGCATGCACACATACACTCACACACAGACATGAACATACACACACAATTGTTTTAGCTGTCTTCTTTTTTTTCATATTTTACACTTGCTAAACAGCAATCGTGCTGCTTAGTTGAGAGTAAAATAATGGCAGCTGTTCTATTTTCTCGTCTGAGCTCCACTGTAGCTTGATATGCTGCTGTGAGATGACAGACCCGTTTTTCAGCGGGCATTACTTGTACATTAATGCCCTGCTGGAGAACATTCGTTCTCCAGTCAGGATGCTGATGTACAGTTTGCCCATTTTCTAAGCAGACTTACAACTGAGAATGCAATTTTGTAAGGCATAAAGGTTGAATTTATAAAAGCACACTACCTGATAATAATGGGGGAAAGAGAATGCAGCTATTTGACTCCCACAGCTCAGCATGGTATTCTGATGTAGGTTAATCTTAAATTAGACTTGACATTTGTGGATAATGTGCAAGGTAGAGAAGGTGATTGGATATTGGTGAAATTCTGGACAGCCACAGGGTAAATTATTTTGGAGCAAATTTATGGTCCTGGCAAGGACTCCAATAATGTTGTAGCAAACGCATGCCAGTAATGCACAAATTTACCCAAGTAATTATGAAGGTAGTTTTGGGGACAAGTTCACTGTGGTGCTTAACTTCATGCCAGACCATCACAACCCAAGGATGATACCTGTTTGAAGGCTCAGCATTGCTATTCTGGGGTATGCTGACATGTGGAAGATAATGTATCCTTGGTACCCAGAGTTTTTACTTTCAATATCTCAGGAAAAATTCATGGGGAAGGAAATGATTAATAGTTAATTTCTAATTTGTTAGAGCTCTGGAATATGAATTCATAATTCATGGTCTGTTCATAGATCATGGAATGACATAGGTACAGTTAGGTTTTAATAAACAGACAGCTTTATGTCCCCCATTGACAGTAGTCCCATTAGGCTGTCAGGACTGGAATGCTTCAGCCACACTCAGGAGGAGTGAAATGATTTCTTAAAGACAATCCTTTAGGTGCTATGCCACCAAGAGTTTGATCTCCAACTATACAGCATCCATTTGATTTTAAATTAAAAATAAGGATATAAAGATGTACAGGTTGGAGAGGGGATAGATACTTTATGGGATATATATTTATCTAAAACTTTAGGGACAAGCAAGGAGTTCACTTTCATAATAACTACCAGAAACATCTGTGATTGCTGATGGGAGTGATGTGACATTTTTTAGAGAGCGCAAAGGCACACACTTGGGCACTAGGGGGAAAGACAAGTTGCTCACGCTTTGATTAAAGTAAAGAAGAGCATGTAGGCAATAGCCACTCTGAAATACTGTTAAGGTGGATTATCAATGACCTGACTGATAACAAAAACATTTGCCAGTGTTTGTTAAGTGTTACAAAGGAATGAAATTCAGATTTATGATGCTTGAGAGCTCAGTACAAAGGATTTGCTTATGAGGATGAAATCCTCAACAAAAGGGAAATCCACTGGCAAAGATGGGATTAATGACAAAATGTAGCTTTTGTTTTAAGAACATGTTACCTCTGGGCATGATGGTCTTATTTAAAAGTATTGAGTGAGATGGGGCAGATAATGCATCTTCTCAAGCTTCTAATATTATAAAAATTCCCAAACCAGGAAACACACTCAATATGTTGTGGATAATGGGTGCATTTCCCTCATTAATTGTATTGTTAAAATATATGCACATATTATAGAAAAGGACCACCAGCCCATACTCACTTGGATTATAAGATCAGGACAGTCTGGGTTTCATAGTTAGTACAGACCATCTTGGGGACTTAACTCTAATACAGTTCTGACTCTGTGATGGCAGTCTTTATCAGATTCTAAAAGGCACTTGGCAATATCAACTGGTACTTTCTTTTCTATGGTCTTAGAATGTTTAGTTTATCTCTGGACTTTATTTGATACATTTTAGGTTATATGTGTTTCCCTGTACAGAGAGTTCTTAACCAATACTGACCTGTCTCATAGGTTTCAGATAAAGAAGGTCATGCATCAAGGTTGACTGCAATCCTGCTCTTTGTTTCTTCTGGCCACAGACCCATACCTAGGATTACTATTTCAGGTGCATTGAGTACAGGGTGGTGAAATCTTGGTATGGAAAATAAGGTTTTGCTCTCTGATGATAACTGTTTTAGGCAACTACTCAGCTGAAAGTGTTCCGAGAATCCTTCCGAGGAGCTTGCCAATCCATCTAGCTAGAAAGTTAATTGGGGAAAATGGAATTGTTTTTATCCACCACAAAAAGAAAAAAAGATGGCCAGTATTCACACTTTTTTATGATTTATTTAAAATAACAAACAGATCTGAAAGTCAGCAATACTTCTCTAGCACCTCGGCTGTTAAGCCTTTACAGAGTATGCTTTCCTTTCCCAGATACCCTTTAAATACACACATCAATTAAACTCATTATCCAATTAAACAATTAAATCATTAAAAATCCAATAACAACTTAAAGGAAACACTTCCAATGACATTCTTTATTAAGCCCCCCTGGAGTTAGAGTGTTAAATTTTAAAATAAAAACAAATTCCTTTTTCTGAAGCTTTCTTTTAATTATTATCTTCTTTCGGCTGTTCCCGTTAAGGGTTGCCACAATGGATCATCCCTTTCCATTTTTTCCTGTCCTCTGCATCTTGCTCTGTCACATCAACCACCTACATGTCCTCTCTCACCACATCCATAAACCTTATCTTAGGCCTTCCTCTTTACCTGTTACCTGGTAGCTTCATCCTTAGCATCTTTTTCCCAGTATACTCAGCATCCCTCCTCAGCACATGTCCAAACCAATGTAATCTTGCCTCTCTGGCTTTTTCTCCAAAACTTCCAACCTGGGCTGACCCTCTAATATACTTATTCTTAATCCTGTCCACCTTCTTCACACCGAGTGCAAATCTTAACATCTTTAACTCTGCTTCATCCAGATCTAACTCATGCCTTTTTGTAAATGCCACTGTCTCCAACCCATATAACATAGCTGGTCTCACTACCCTCTTGTAGACCTTCTCTTTCACTCTTACTGATACTTGTCTGTCACAAATCACTCCTGACCCTCTTCTCCACCCACTCCATCCTGCCTGTACTCTCTTCTTCACCTCTCTTCCACACTCACCGTTACTCTGAACTATTGATCCCAAGTATTTAAACTCATCCACCTTTGCCACCTCTACTCCTTGCATCCTCACCATTCCTCTATCCTCCCTCTCATTCACACACATATATTCTGTCTTAGTCCTGCTGACCTTCATTCCTCTTCTTTTAATATTACTATCATTTTTTGAATTGTTCTTAGCTAACCAGGCAGAGGACTACCTCCAAAAAGATGAAGTTAAACTAGCATTTGTTTGGTCTTCTTCAAATCCCAGTTATTTAAGACTCATTCTTCACTGAGATCCTCTGAAAATAATAATTTGAGCATAAAGAAAATTTGGAATGTTTTTTCTTTTTTTTGTTTTCACTTGGTGTCATGTTGTATGCAAACTCCATCTGTCCTTATTAGACAATATAGTTACACTGAAGATGTTCCTTTCACCTACAGAATCTTATATTATAGACCACAGAACATCGTTGTTATTTTTCCAATGTGGAAAAAAAGACAACTTCTAATAAACTTTTTGACATAAGAAGGACACTTAACTAAAGTTTTGTTAAGCATCTTTTTACATCAGAAAGGCCCAGAGCAATGATGCTGAGCTGGTCCTAAAGAAAGTTAAAAAACAAACCTCTCTTAAGCACTTTGTTAACGTTTTGTTAAGAACCTTTAAGCTCTGCTAAGGTCTGGTCTTGTGATGAAGCACAGGAGTGGCTACTATAGGACAGCATCAGAATCATTTTCGTAAGCTTATAAGACAACATCAGAATCTTTCTTAGCTTTAAAAGCTGTTATACACTTCGCTGTCACATTAAAGAGTGTGGCACAGTGACATATCTAACAGCATTTGAAGTTATTCTTTAATCACATGGATACACAACTCCTGCCTGCAGACTGTGCAGCTGAATGACATAAAACCATTTGGTCTTTTTATACATTTCTGTAACTGGTTGTTCATGGAGCAAACAACAACAAAAAAAAATACCTCTGTGCAATAATGATCAAGTAACTAAATTATAACTTCTTTTTGTTCCTGTCATGGATACCAAGAGCCACCTAAAGTGCAAAAAGAATTAATTGTTGGACATCTATATTTGGAATTCATAATAGGTTGTTTACGAACTGAAACCTGATCTTAAGTGTTTGAGTACCACTGACTGTCCAGAGTTTTTTCTGTTTTTTTTTTTTTTTTTTTTTTTTTTTTAATTGTTACTTTTGCTTACTATGAAATGCCTTTGTGCAGTAAATTAAGACATCTCCCCTTGATTTGGCAACTTTTCAGAGTCTTTTCTACTCAATGAAAGTAGAGCATTATTGTTTTGATTTGCTTAGCAATTTAAACTACAGTTTTCCAAAGTATTTTAACTGAAAAAGCAATTTTCATAAAAAAACTGCTTATTCAGCCAGGTATTGGGCTATCTTGGATAGTGGGGTGTTTATTATTGTGAGAAAAGGTTAATTGCTGCAATCTTCTGAGTGTCTGAGCACTCTTGACTGTCCCTCAATTATTTACTGAATGGTTCTTTTCTTTGTTTTGTTTTGCTTAATCACTATTCATTACATGGTTGAAGTGATGGTAGTAATCTGATCATCCAAGTGCAGAATGCTCCGCATTTGTGCATGATTTAACCCACTGTTCTGCTGTTCTGCATTGAACAGTGGTGGGTCTGCTTTGTGAATTTTGACTGGCTTATATACTGCAATTAAAGCCAGTTGGCATTGTGGTATACAAGCCAATCAAGCATCTGTTCCCGATGCAAATTGAGCCAATTAGGAGGCACAAAATGTGCTCAGTTGCATGCCACTATTAGTTTTCACTCCGCTGATATACTTTCAGAAAGGATATTGCAGGGTGCAGAAAGATCAGCACATTTAAAGTTTTGGCTCTCTTTATCTGATGATGCAAAAACCCTAAACCTGATCACAAAATTTTAATTCGACTCTTGTCCTAACACTTAAGTACTAACACTAACCATGAAAACCTAACAAAAAAGCCTAACTCCTTTGCATCTTCAGTAGAAAAACTTCCTGTCTGGTATGAGTGATTGTCCTGCACTGCATTGTGACTTGTCACTTGGCCTCTCTTCTAGTCATAGCTCTGAACTGTCCAGATTTTCGCAGAATGTCCAGATTTTTACCTCATATTTTGGTCTGCACCTCATAAAATGTGTGTGTTTTGTGGCAAATAACTGCAGAATAAACTCACTAAATAAAAAAATTGGGAAAAGGGGCTGTGGATGGATGGAGAGATTTAAATTTCATACTTCATATCCTTCAGAAAAATCCATGCAAAGACAAATCCTGTTATTCTAGCAACTTCCTAAGTTTATAAGAGCAATATTTAAAATCTGTCCCTATTTTTGTGCCTTAGTTCCACTATTATTTTAGGCTCTGTCCAGATTTCTCAAGCTAAGAGGTTGGATGTATGCTTTGTCTCCTCTAAGCTGTCAGAATGTTATGGTGGGAGCTGTCTTGCTACAGTGTCACCCTAACATTCTAACTGCACATTAACTAAAGTCCAGTTATCCTGCTAAATAAACAAAACACAGATGTACTCTTTCTTCCTTTGAAAAGGGGACTAATACAATCAAGTAATACTCATTTTCAGAAATTAGCCAACAGCTGTAACAACTTTAAAGACTTCTAATGACATCATCAATGAGCATCAGTGGTTGCCAGTATCTTTGGTAACTGACATTCAAGTAAACCTCTTCCATGCATGGGTGCCAGTAGAAGATGAGTAGTTTATTTCTCCAGTCTTGTCCATCTGCTTTGGATTTTTTTAGCTGGGTGCCACCGTTGTCATAGTGTCCAGTAACGTTTTGTTAACCAGATGGATTATATTGGTCATCCATCCATCACCCCATTTTCCCTATTTTTGCACATGGGGATCGGGTTGATGTTGGTAAAGCAAGTACCGAAGAGCATTTTTGTAATAGTTTCATTTGAATATTGTTATGTAACTATTTGCTGCTGACTGTATTGCATTTTATTAATGGTTTCTGCTGACTTGGTTTTATTTGATGTGTGTTCTATTGAATTTTAAAAATGTACAGTATTCACTAATTCAGTACTTCTGGCAGAAAGCCCACTTCAACCAGGTCCCATGGAAATGGTGCATTTCCATGCAGTACGAACATAGGGTGTTCCACATTTTGACTGTTTGTCGCACTTTGCTAGGGTATGTGTTCCACACTGGTCTCTTAAGAGGTTGAGACCTATGGGAGTAATGCATTACAAATGTAATATGTCACTGTCATATATTATAATTTGTAGTAACTAGTAATATAATGGATTACTTTTTCAAAAAAAGTAATGAAGTAATAGTAATATATTACTTATTTTTAGTAACTAGTATCGTAAATGTGCATTACATTTGCTTTACTTTTGCTTAAAACAGTGGTTCTCAACATAGGCAATACCGCCCGAAGGTCTAGTTAAGAGTGTATCAAAACATGCTGTACAATGATGACTCATCAGTTGTACAGCACAGCATCATTAAGAGTGGTGTGCATAGCAAATGTCCTCTACTTGTTCCCTATTTGAAGTCCCAGAGGGTGTATAACATCTTGTGGCAGGCTATTTATCAGCTCATGTGTTTGCCTGGTGTCACACCTCATGTATGCTATGTTCTATGCAATTTTGAGATTGCAGTTAAAAAGAGCATATGCTGCAATGTTCCTAGTGCTGTTAGTAAGGGCTGCCTGTTTCATTTTGAGCAGAATTCGTGGAGAAAATACAGCACCTTGGTTTAGCATCACTGTATGGTCAATGCTGTCATTTCATCTGTGTGTCAAGCAATTGGTAGCACTTGCTTTTCTTCATGATGACAAGCTCTTTCAGGCTTTCTATGATTTGATAGCAACATTTCCCCCAGAGGGCAACAATCTTATTAAATATTTCAGGAAATGACGTGTCTTAGGAAACCTTAGGAAATTCACTTCTAGTGCATAAGTAACATTATGTTTTCCATCCCTTTGCCTCATCTTATTTTAGATTGTAAATGACTTAAATGAACTGTCATTGTCAAGAACTCAGAATACAGTCGAAGCTTGGCATCTCTGTGTCCATTGTTTACTGTAATGCAGAATATTTGATTTGTGTACTATTAAGGCAGTATTGGTCTGAGAGCACAGTATGTAAGATGGATTATATTTATGGCTGTCTAGCACCATACCTATTTTTCCTGCCAGACCACTTCTGAATCACAGACATGAGCAGTTTACAACAGTTGTCAATACTAAATAATTGTACACTATGCCAGATTTCCCACATGTAATTGCTGTCCTACTCAAAACGTAAATATGCATGTACTCCTAGATGTCTCTTTTAGTTGCCCTTTGTTTCTTCAAAGTTTTGCTTAACTCTACACACTGAAGTATTGCCATGTTCGGTAATTTCATAATGATAAGTTTGATGCCTTCCCCCTGTCATGCTTTCATTTTTAATCACTGTCCATGGCGGGATGATATTCTATTTCTGTGTATGTTTCTTAAAAAAATATGTACACATTGTGTTCTGTACCCAACTGTATATTGATATCTTGTATGTATGATTATTAATGCATGAATTACTTCTCTTTATGCAGACATAGGTGAGCATCACTAGGAGATTTGCATTACAGTGCCATTACTTATCTCCTCCCATACATTTGTGACATTTCTACTCCATGGTGGCAGGGTCTGCTCCTTTAAGGAGAACATTGTGTGCATCACACACATGCCAACATGGATGTAAACATATTCAGCACTTGCATGTGGAATTTAAAACAGCCATTCCATTGAAAGAGAAGGTAAGTAACTAAGTGAGCGTGTGTATATGTATATGTGTGTATGTATGAATGTATATATATATATATATATATATATATATATATATATATATATATATATATATATATAGAGGTCAATTTTGATCCATCGAATTTACACTTTAGCAAAACTTATGTTCGCGAGTCCAGTTTTGTGAAAGTGCATTTATCCAAAAATGCACTTTCGCGAAATTACAGTTCACCAAAAAAAAAAAAAAAAAAAAAAAAAAAAAAACAAATACACTAAACTGACTTATGCAGGAGGCAAGCCCACCTGTACCCCCTATGTGGGCGCTGCACTCCCCACACCCCTGCTACTAATATATACTAACTCCGAGATCGCACTACAGTAGGGAAAGGGGAATATTCCCTTATTCCCATTGTACCGCAATCTACAACAATAAACTCGGTGAACTGTAGTTTCACAAAAGTGCATTTTTGGATAAATACACGTTTGCAAAATTGGACTCGCAAAACTAAGTTTCGCTAAGGTGTAAATTTGACGGGTCAAAGTAGACCCATAAATACATATATATATATTATATATATTATATATATATATATATATATATATATATATATATATGTATATATATATATATATATATATATGTATATATATATATATATATATATATATATATATATATATATATATATACTGCGGTGGTGGTGCTGCGGTAGCGTTGTCTCCTCACAGTAAGATGTGGTCCTGTTTGATTCTCAGCTAAAGCGTCTTCCATGTGGAGACATGCATGAATGGGTGTACCTTCGTTGAAGGTTGTGCGTCAGAGCTGGCAACTCGACATGTAAAAATCTACTGCCAATCATTAGCGGACCGGAGTTCCGCTGTGGTGACCCCTAACTGGGAAAAGCTGAAAGACACAACAACATATATATCTATCTATATATATATATATATATATAATATATAGTATAAACTAGTGGTTCCATTTGTTTCTGCATGATAGAAAGTGTGTGCGTATGTATGTGTATCCTTTCTGTTTGTATGAGAAATAGTGCATGTGTGTGTGTGTTACTGTGAATAGGTGTGTGTGTGTGTGTGTGTGTGTGTGTGTGTGTGTGTGTGTGTGTGTGTGTGAGTGTATGTGTGGAATTTAAACTAGCCATTCATTGCTGTATTAAAGAGAAGGTGTGTTGTGTGTGTGTGTTGCTGTGTAAGACTAGGTGCATGTTGCTGTCACTGTGTGAGAAAGTAGCTGTGTATGTTGCTGTGTGTGAGAGCATAGGTGTGTGTATGGAATTTAAACTAGCCATTTGTTGTTGTATGTGGTTTGTGTTGTTCTGTGAATGAAGGTAGGTGTGTGTGGTTGTGTGTGTATGTTGCTGTGTGAGAGCAAAGAGGATGGTAGGTGTGTGTGTGTGTGTGTGTGTGTGTGTGTGTGTGTGTGTGTGTGTGTGTGTGTGTGTGTGTGTGTGTGTGTGTGTGTGTGCGTGCGTGTGGGTGTGTGTGCATGCATGTGTTTAACATACCTCTCAATTGTCCGATTTAGCCTTATAGTTTTGGTCTGATTGTCATAATATTTGTAGTTTTCTGTCAAATCGTGGAGGACTGCAGTCACTAAATAATGACATACATGAGTTTCAGACTTAATATCCTTTATAAAATACATGCTAACACAAATCCTATTATTCTAGCAGCTTTCTAAGTTAAAAAGAACAATATTTAAAATGTATCCCAATTTGTGGCCATTGTATCCCCATTATTTCAGGCTTTGTCCAGATTTCTTGCACTAAATAGGTTGAAGGGTTTGCGTTCCTCTCAACTGTAAAGATTTTTGCAGAATGTCCTGATTTTTGCCTCCTATTTTTGACCTATTCCACAACTTTTGTGTTTTTTTGACAAATCACTGAGGACTGAAATAACTAAATGTCATTCATTTGTGTTTTAGACTTCATTTCCATTTGAAAATGCATGCTAAGACAAATGTAATTTTAGCAACTTTCTATAAGGGCAATATTTAAAATCTGTTCCTATTTTGCGACCTTTGTCCCCCTATTATTTTATGCTTTGTTCAGATTTCTTATGCTAAAAGGTTGAGAGGTATAGAGCTATGGTATGTAATGCCCTAGTTAGGAGAGAGGGCAGTTTAGTCAATTAACTTGACCAGGCTTGATCCTGTAAATTGTTTACAGGAGACAAGTCCCTAAATCCTGTACACTGACTACCAGACTGCTGAAGGAATTGTAAGTTTCAGTGGAGAGTGGAAACAAGCGCCTGAATCCCCTACACTAAATACTATAGTACTGATGGAACTTCAACTTAGAGTTTTAGTACATTTTCAGGGAATTATGACTTTCAGTGCATTTTCAAGGGATTATGAGTTTCTTTTTATTTCACGGAATTGTGAGTTTCCAGGGAAGATGCGTTTACTGTTTGTTGCTCATGCTAAGTCTGTTTTCAATGTACAACTAATTGTTTTGTTTGATAAAAGGCAGTCGATGTTTTGTGTTGTAGAATTTTAAAGTAATGTTAGTAGCATAATTGTCTTTGGTGCAGAAGGCTGTGGGTTCTACTCTCTCACCATGAAGATGGAGTGTTCGTATTGCAGTGCTGCTTTGGCTTCCAATCATTTGGTGCATTTTAAGGGGTGATAGGGATTCTACATTCCTGAGTGTGTCCTCCTTTGTGTGAGATGCCTAGTAACTATGAACTTTTTGTCAGTCATTCTCTATTGAAGTATTACCAGCTTGCCAATTTTTTTAGTATAACACAGGCAATTAATTCTTCAAGGGCAGGAGGAACTGAATTTGTAGATGAAACATTGACATGTAAAGTTGTTTTGCTAGTAGCAACCTCTTCATTAGTTACAGATCTTTCTAATGTGGAATTACATGGATGACTTTTTACTTCTGCAGAGATTGTGTTTATTTAGTGATATTTGTGGTTTGTAATATGACATGTAATATGACACTTGATAAACTATAATTATGTAAAAGTAACTCAACAGTAACATGTTACTTTAGTTAGTAACTAGTAATAGTAAGATATTAAATGTTTTTAAAAAAGTAATAAGTAATAGTAATATATTACTTTCACTGAAAAGTAACTACTAATAGTAACTTATTACTTTTATAAGTAACTAACACAACACGGCATGGTTGCATTTCATGTAGTACCACCATAGTTGTAGCTCATTAGTAAGCAGTGAGCACATCTTTATTTCTTCCTTTCATCGGTACTCCCAAGCCACCATGTGTCCCTCTAGTTGATAGTTGGTTCTGCTGTGCCCAGGGCAATATGAACTTGCATTTATTTGGCTGGCTTGAATCTCTTGTGAGAGCATCAGTTCTTCTTTAGGAGTTTAGGAGAGCATCAGCGTAGTTACTCTGTTTGCATCACTGATGCTATTCTGGTAGCACCCTACCAGCCTTCCCTTAGCTTTCTTATGGACATAGCAAACATTCACATCACTGGACAATAAGTAAGGCCAGCAAACTTGTTTCCCTTCTGTAGCCAGCCACCTTGCATTAGGTATTTTTAAGCAGTGTAATAACTGATTTTGAGGTGCTCCTGCATCTGGGACATGTCCATGTATGTGTAGTTACAGAGGCATGCTTTAAATGTAAAGAAAACACTCTCTCCATACCTGAATTTTGTGCTTTCCAACCACACCTTCAGGTGTGGTAGAAAATGCAGTGGTGTCTCCATATTTGTCATGGATTCCATCTCATGCACACTGACACCAAAAGTCCCACCAATTGAGTTCCTAGAACTTCAGTTTACCATGTTCAAGACAAGTTTCTAACTTATAGCATGCTACAGTATCTCCTGCCATGTCCCCAAATGATTATGTTAGATACATGGAAATTTAAGACGAAACCTGTATTAACAATAGCACCACTGGAGCACCTAGATCTCTAATGTATGGTATTCCTAGAGATTTTTGGATTTGATAAGCAGGAATTTCATGGATTGTATAATTAGCAATCCTACTAGAAGCCAAAATATTATTTTTTTGGGATCCCCACTGACCTCATTAGTACTGGCTTTGTACCTCAGTACTTCACAGCCATGCTGGGTCTACCAGCTATTCTTCTTCCCCTACAGACTTACTCCAGTATTGCCAGGGCCAGTCATGGATTTTAAGTATATCCTGGGGCCTCAAACAACGTGTGCTTCCATCTAGAGGTAATTTTTTATTTATAAGTTCACAAGATCATTGGTAAGTGCTAGGGTAGCTGCCCTGGAAGGCCATTTTAAACTTAAATAATTTCCATTTTTGTGCTTGAAATAGCTTATCTTATTTTGTTATAGACTGGCCTTAAGCATCTCATGCTCAATAATTAAATATTATCCCTAATGAGAATACTAGGATCATCTGCCTCACAAAAAGAGGTTCTCTGGTTCGATCCTCGGCTGGGGTGCCATCTGTGTGGAGTCTGCATGTCCTCCCTATGGTCGCGTGGGTTTCCTCCAGGTGCTCCGGTTTCCTCCCACATCCCAAAGACATGCTGTAGGTGGATTGGACACTCTAAATTGGCCCTAGATGTGAGTGCGTGTGTGTGTGTGCCTTCTGTGGAAGGTTGGGCACCGGGCTGGCAACTCAACACCATAAAACTCCACTGGCAATCATGAACAGACAGGTGATCTGCTGTGGTGTCCCCTAAGTAGGAAAAAGCTGAAGAAGAAGAAGAATACTAGGATCATACCATAGAAAATTTAAGGGGATCCATGCATGGGATACAGTATTTAGGAGATGTGTCTGTCCATTAGTAGTAGAGTGGTAGTTCTGGGGTAAATTTATTGTCTCCCATTCATGAGCTCAAGAATGGACAGGGATGAACTTTGTTTTGTGTGGTTGGGACGTCTGTTCCACAACAGTAGCACCCTCTGTGAGATATACCTGTCCCTTCAAACTCTTCTGCTGATGTTGCAGAAGAGTGTTAGATCCTTAGACTTAGTATTTCTGATGCCATTTGTCTTGCGGACTTACAGGAACTTGATAAGTTATGGGCCGGAGGATGTCTTGAATGCCAGACACAGGTTGCCTCTTAGCAGTCAGTAGGATACTGAGTATATTGACAGGACTATGCGTCGGCCCATGTAGGAGATGTTGTTAAGGCTTTGTATCCTTTCAGTACGATATCTCTGTGAGTGTTCTATTTGTTGCAAGTTTCTGGACAGATATATGCCAAAGTGAGTATTATATTCAGTACATTCAATGACTGGCATAATGAGGGATGAGAAAACGTGACAATAACATCACTAGATCTAGACGCAATCCCTTTGTTTACAAGCTCTGCAATATAAGATATTTTACAACAATAGATACAAGTTGGTCAAAAGTTAGGTCACTATCCACATAAGTTCCTAAATCCTAAACAACTGGGTCAACTCTTAGGGGCATACTGTCACTGTGGTAGTTCCGTGTGGTAGATGAGCCCTCAAAGTATACAATAATGCATTTTTTGGCATTCAGTTTCAGTCCATGATTTTGGCACTAATTGTTTATTTGAAACAAACCATCCTACAGGATGGCTTAGTCATTTGGTGATTCATTCACTGCTCCTAGCTTGCAGACATCTACAAACTTAGTTGACCAAAGATCTTTGGTATTGTTTTTTATTTCAGAAAAGTAGATGCCAAATAGCTACCTAGCAAAAAACCCTGGGGAACTCCACTGGTACTGGTTTCTTTGTGGAGGTAACTTTCCCTTTTTTGATTATCTATGTCATATCTGTGAGTCAATTCACAATCCAGTGAGTAACATAGAGGTTTATTCCCATTTTATTTAGCCTTTCTACAATGCATGAGTGAGGAATTGTGTCAAAAGTTTTGGCCAGGTCGAGGTATGTGGTCTGCACAATTTTACCTTCATCCATTGCTTTGCTGACCTTTTCAAAAGAATTCACCAGGTTGAGTAAGCATGGCCTACCCTTGACAAATCCAAACTGTGATGGGCCCAGTGTTTGGAGGTTCCCTATTTCCTGATTAATTAATTCCATGATATGTCTTCCATGGCTTTGCATATGAGGCTGGTCAGACTTATGGGTCTCTGGAATATCCTCCTTCATACAAGGGAATGACTGTAGCTGTTCTCCATTCACTAGGTACAAAGCCTGTCTGGAGGTGGAGATCGAACAATGTTGTTAGCAGTGTGGCTAAATTGTGCTTCATGCTATTTCAGACACATCAAGGCTATTGTCATGACACATCAATGCAGTATTTTTAGTTTTTGATAGCATGTTCAGGACTTGGTCTTGTGTGATAGCTGGAGGCAAGCCAGTTTTAGGTATATTTTGTGGTACAAATGGAGGGGAATGAGGGGTAATGTTAGAACTAAATTTAGAAATAAATATTTTATTTATTTTTTTAGTATATGTACTGCATAGCTCCTTTCCCTAGCTCCCATTCACAATGATTACATTTAAGGACACTCCCCCCTTTGGAGCATGCCTCCCCTTAGGCAGCATATCAACCAACACCCTCCCACCTAGGAGAGAGATGCCCATCACTTCTCTGCTGTTCTATTAGTCACCTATGCCACTAATCAAACCATGATTGGATGGGTATTGTCAGAGTTTTATCCCTCTATGACACTGAAGAGAGTGAAGCCAAAATATTCTTGATTGGTTCCTCACAAATACAGATCAGGGTACAGATAGCAGATGGCTCGGGGAGTAAACACTGTGTCAAAATTGAAGAGGAATAAAATAAACAGAAAATAATTAAGTAATGGATAACAAAGGAAGGAAAGGGCTAGAGAAATTAATATTTTCTTGGCATGCACATAATACAATTAAATACACTATTAAATGATTACATACAGCTACAATAGCACAGCTATATAATGGTGCCATCTCTTTCTGGATGTATGATATAACTATCTGTATGCTAGGATGTGCTATTTGAAAAGGGGGGGGGGCACAGGAAACAGCTCTGATGTGCAGGTCTGGCTCTGTGCAAATGGGAAAGAATACTGATATGCCTATACACAGCAGTCATAATACAATGAGCCTGTGTACCTCTGCCATGCTCTACCTGTTCTGTTGTCTACGTCAGCAAGCAAACTGCAAAGGCCAAAGTAGCAGATAACTTGTGCAACACTATGGTTATAGTTAGAGTATCCCAAATGAGTTATAAAAGCACCTTGTACTCTTTAACAAAGGCATTTTACCTGGACAGAGGCACACTTTTTGGATGTTACTGGAAGAATACTAATACAGTAATGCACTATTAAGACAGTTATAGTTATACAGAATAAATGAAATAATACAAACCCCTGTTACTCAAAGACTCTCTTTTCTCATCTGATACAGAAGACTATTCCTCTCTATAGCTTCCTAAGCTAGAAAAAATATCATTAGGTTATACACCTACAACACATACAATTATTAGTCAGACAACCAGTCTCTGTGCAGATTAGAACAATACTTACAAGATATCACGAGTGACCATAATGTGATCTTTTCTTCCTAATGGTTAAGATGGTCACATTAGCATATCAGCTGGTTACTGTAGTGATGCCTGCACTGCTCATAAGAGCAGGTTACCCCAGTGGCATCAAATACCACTCTGACAGGAGTATGCCAGGAATCTATTTTATACTGGGAAATCTCTTCTGAGTCCCCAGTCAGGTGCCACCAGTGACTCCTATGCAGCAGACCAAGGTTCTGCTTTCTTTGCTGCACCATTGTGGATCCCTGCTACAATCAGTCGTCATAGGAGCCACAACCATTTTTGTTTCATTATTTGCCATGCAGCATATATCTTCTAAGTAGTGAGACCTGTTGCTGTGTGACTATAATGGAAAATAAAAAATCTTGGGATGACAGAGTAGTGTGAAGCTGTGAAAGATGTCCTAAACAATGTTGCAGTAGGTGTGTGTTGCCTGAATATTAAAACTGTTATGACATTTAAGCCTCACCATCTACTTTGAAAGTAAAATATGTGTTTCTACATCCCCATCAAGGTAGTTAATCCATCTAGTACACTTTACAGTTGCTCATATGAATACATGAAACTGACATAGCCTCTTAATGTGAAGTGTCTCAATGGCATGATGTGGAGAAACAGCAGTTCAGTAACATTTAAAAGACTGTACTCAGTTAACATAACTGTCACCATATAAACCTCAGCAGTCACTATGGGCGTCATCACAATACAGAATATTAAATTGTGGCAATCTCTAAACCTTTCTGTAACTAAGTAAGAAATGTTCTTCATTATTGGCTGGACTTCTTTATGAGGAAAGTGTGAACTTCAGGTTTTACTTACTTGCTGCCTCCATCAGGTTATGTATAATTGCACTGGCAATGTGTGTTTATGGAAGTGCCTTTTTAAAATCTCACAGTTTAAAATGTATTCAAGTGAAGTGATGTATTGTGCTTTAAGCAACAGGGGTTTACTTTGAGACCAATGGGTCCAAGTCCATGACCATATCTGCAGTAATGTCCCACAGCTTGAATTTAGTTAAATGTTACCTTGTAACCTTTATCCATGCTCAAAGTTATACAAACTAAGTATAAATCCCTCTGTCACAAGATTGGTTGCCAACTGGCTCACTGACAGAACACAGACTGTGAAAGTAGCAGACTCCAAATCCGACTTCTGACCAGTGACAAGTAGAGTACCACAGGGTTCAGTCCTGGGTCCTCTCCTGTTTGGTATCTACTTTTCTGAAGTACAGGCTAACACAGAAGGTCTTTGGCTAATGATGTTCACAGATGACTGCAAACTAGGAGCCATAATCGAAACACCTAACGATGTGGACATCCTACGAATGGGCCTCACTGAGACAGATGCCTGGTGTCAAAGCCATGGTCTCAAGCTCAATGCCAAAAGTGCATTGTCATCCCCTTTGGTAAAAACTCTGTTTCCATGAACTATCACATAGGCGGTAGTCTGCGTAACACTGAAAGTATGATAAGAGATCTTGAGACACAGGTGGACAGCAGTCTCTCCTTTGATAATTACATCGCCACAGTAGTCAGGAAATCTTTCTAAGTGGCACACCTCATCACAAAAGGTTTCTCATCCAGGAAAAAAAAAAGGTCATTGTTTCCCTCTACTCATCACTCATTAGACCCATTATACAGCACAATGCCTCTTTTGGTATGTATCTCACAAGACATCTACAACAACCGGATAAGGCCACAGAAATACCTCACAAAGAGGATTACCGGCCTCAGACAGATGCCCTACACAGACCGTCTCAAAAAACTCCAGCTTTACTCTGTTGCATATCGCCTACTCAGAGGCGATCTCTGCCTAACATACAAAGCTATGTCAAACCCAGAGCTGTTGGACATGCTCCACTTAAAGAAATCCCAGTCCCTCCAAGCTACACACTGTAAGGACCTAAACCTTGTCACCACAATAAACAGAACATGCTGGAGGGATAGATTGCTGTCCCAGAGACTTCCCACACTCTGGAACAAACTACCAGTCTATATCAAACAAGGCTCCTCTTTAGCAGTCTTCAAGAAAAATCTTGATGATTGGAAGGGAAATAGGAAATTCTCCCCGGGGATCACTTCTGTAGCTTTGCTCAACAGGGGCACAGAAAAATATTTTTTTTGGGTGACAAAAGCCAAGGTAACTTTTTGGCTAGACTTATATTGGCCCTAGGGCCAGTAGCCTAGTACCTACTTATGAACTTATGATTATGTAAGTTATATAGGTGCATGATGCTGCTGGTTGAAGCTGCGTGCAGGTCGTTAGACCCTCAGTACAGGCTAGCCATGAAAAGGTTGATTCCTGCACATCATATCATCTGCATGCTATACTGGTAGTGTATGAAGGGGCACAATGGAGAACATGTGGACATCATCTGTAGGAGGGAGTGTGATATTGCATGTATGTATTAATTTAACTGTTTGGCTCTAGATAAATTACAGATTATGTATTTCATCCACCAAAAGTATAATGTTAATGATTTTTGTCATTAGCAGAAGTGTAAGCCACAAAAACATAGCATTATGTACCTCCTTGGCATACTCTGCAGATAAAACACACAGCTTCCACCTACTGAAGGAGGTATCTATAGTGTCACTGAAGGCAGCCTGCCTAAAATCAGATTCTGTCTGTTTCTCGTCCCACTGAATCTTTTTGTACATATACTTAAAATAGCTGCCTATGAATATATCACTGTGCTGTCAAAAGTATGTCATGTGGAAGACCAGCTGTTGTTAGTCAGCATACGTATGTTAGTTAATTGTGCACTGCTGTTACCGACCATTGTCTGATGCTGTCAATTGCAGATTTGTCATGTCAGTGTGATTTACCATCTCTTTTCCTTGGAGTACAGTGTACAACAGTACAACAGCTTTATTTACACTGTTTATGGATATGTAGGTCTGTTTTTTACAAACCACAGCAATGTATATATAAAGGGCACCTACAGTGCCTGCAGCACAAAGGAAACTAAGTAAACCCACA
Organism: Protopterus annectens; assembly: GCF_019279795.1. Classification (NCBI taxonomy): domain Eukaryota; kingdom Metazoa; phylum Chordata; order Ceratodontiformes; family Protopteridae; genus Protopterus; species Protopterus annectens. The sequence goes on along the minus strand of NC_056729.1, from coordinate 215,813,839 downwards.
TGAAGATTTTATCAAATATAATGACATATTTATCTTTATATATATATATATATATATATATATATATATATATATATATATATATATATAAAATGTTCTTCTTGCTCAAGCAGGGTACTTGCTTAAGGCAATAATGGAAATGAAAGCTTTTCCATGCAGAGAATGAGATCTTACTGCAAGTCATGAATAGTATAACCTTAGCCTTGAGAAATCTTACTGACCCTATTGTGACCCTATTGTGACATTGCCTGCTGGAAGTGGTGCATTAAATAAATGTCCTCTGTGGCAAATGTTGAAACTATGCATAAGTCAGAAGCCAGGCCACAGGCATACTAAGAACTGCTAAGACTTTGAGACTGCTTAGTACAGGAGCTTACTATCACATTAGCATATCTATTAATAAGACTACCATTCTCAGAGACAGAGGAGTTCCTTGCTTTTCTGTATAGGAGTTTTGACTTCTTAAGAGGCCATAAACAGTTATGGATATTGGAAAGGATCATAGGAGATTACTAGGCTATCGACCTAGGAGTCATTTCAAGTCTAGCCATTTCATCCAAGCGTAATACCATAGAAACATTAGCTAATACCCAAGACTGAATTTAGTAATAGTTGCTCATGTCCAGGAGGGTTGTGGGCACTAATGCCAGTAAGAATTAACTGTGTTCTATCCACTTGTCCAGGTTCCTCTTGAACAGTGTCATAGAGGTACTTTGGTTCACATGAATAGGTAGCCTATTCCAAAGACATGGCAGTCACTGGGAGATAAATCTGTCCCTTCAGCATGTCCTATTTAAGTGACGGGCCATATTTAGGTCCCTGGAATGGGTAGCCCTAGTCCTGTTTGATTTATGGATATGCAGCAAGTTCATTAGGTTTGGTTCTGAGATTGCTCTTTAAACCAGGCATAAGTCTCCCCTAACAAGTCTATATGATACCGAGTATAGTGACAGAGACTTTAGTCGGTCTTTGTATGGCACATGCTGGAGTATCTTGATCTTCTTAGTTAGAAACCTCTGAGATCTCTCCAATTATTGCAGGTGCTTTGCACCGTACATGCCAAATGGGGTGTTATACTCAATTATGTGCCAGGTTAGTGCTGAGTACAGAGGTGTTATAACCTCTTTTGCTCTCAAGGTGATTCATTTACTAATCAAGTATGCTTCAGAGAAAGCCTTCTTTACTAAAGTAAACATATGGTAATTAAGGTCATAGTCAACTTGTGATCCCGGGTCCATCACCACTTCGTGGGTACTTTAGGGTATTGCTGTTGATTTGATAATGTGAAGGGACATTGTTTATGCTGAAGGGAATGACGATGCATTTCTTTGCATTCAGTTTGAGACCATGACTAAAACACCAATCATTGATTTGCATAAGACCCTACTGGAGTATATTGACATCATCCGGGGATTCAATAATTGCACCAAGTTTGCAGTCATCTGCAAACTTGGACAGCTACAACCCCTTAGCTTTGACCTGAACTTCTGATAAGTATATCTCAAACAGTTGGGGGCCCAGCACTGACCCCTGGGGCACCCCACTAGTAACAGGTTTGCTGGTTGATGTGGAGTCACCCACTTTGATAGTGTGTATCCAGTTTGTGAGCCAGTTGGCAACCCATCTTACAACAAAGGATTTTACATTCAGTTTGCTAAGTTTATCAATAATGCCTGTGTGTAGAATTGTGTTGAAAGCCTTTGCCAAGTCAAGGTATGCTGTGCGCACAGATTTGCCCTTTTCAATGGCCCTGGTCACACTTTTGAAAAAATCTGCCAAATTTAACAGCCAGGATCTGCCCTTGACAAAGCCAAATTGGGTAAGTCCTAGAGTTTGGAGGTCTCCTATGTCTTTATTTATGAGGTCCATAATGATATGTTTCATGGCCTTTCAGATGAAGCTGGTTAGGTTTATGGGTCTGTAATTCCCTGGATCTGTTGCTAGGCCAGCTTTGTGGAGGGGAATAACTGCTACTATTCTCCATTCCACAGGAAAAAAAAAGCCTGTGGTTAGACTGATTGAAAAGGGTACTTAATGGTGATGGTAGTTCATGTTTAGCCTGTGATGTTATCTGGTCCTATAGAGGCTGTGCTTTTTGTTGTTTTTGTCTAGGAGAAGGCTTTGATGACCTGTTCTTCAGATATGTGAGGTGGAGATGGAGTTTGGGGGAAGGTTTGTGGATAAGTTTAGCGGGTATAAGGGAGTGAATTTTTTGCTAAACATATCCAGTAGCAGGTTTGCTATTTCTGTGGGGTCAGTGTGTGTGATACCATTGGTGACTAGTTCTGCACAGGCTTGGGCCCTACCCTGCTTATCTTCCACCCTTATCCCTGAGTTACATGCCTTCCAAATAATTTGATTCACAAATTACATACCTACGCAATTCCTGTCTCCCCCATTGCTTCTCGCATGATGCCCAGCACCATTTAAATACCCACTTCCCTTTTCCACTGTCTTATTTCCTCTAATCCAGCATTATTATCCCTGGGTGATGTACGATCGCTGCCCCAGACACTGAAGCCTGCAAGCAATAAAGTAAGCTTTAATTATCTCTATGTGCATAAACTGTTAAACTGGTACTCAGTTTTACTGCCTATCACAATTGTTCTATGTACTTATAATCTGAAAGGTATTACAGTGTCCAGTGCAAGCATAATTAGTTTTCTGCCAAATTATCATAGCTATATGTTATTAGCCTCTTAAGCAAGGGTTTCAGGCTAATAATGCTCATGCTTGTACTTCATGTGTTTTTCATTCTGCCTTAGCAGCTCAACTTAGACCTTTAATACATATGGCAATTTGAAATTGCATTCATGAACTATCGGTAACTGTTGTACTCCAATTAGCTATCGACCGCTCTTTCCAGTTATTGTCTATGCTAGTGTTTTTAATTCATAAGTGTCTCTGCTTAATTGCAACTAAATTGTGCATGTTGTTTAAGCTTGTATTTTTAATTCACGAGTGTCTGCTTAAATGTGACTAAATTGTGCTGCTTTACGTCATGAATGTATAGGTGTTGTTAATAATGTTTTAGCTTTTCTACCACTCCCCAGTCTTACTCCATTATGTGATTTATTTACCTGAATTATATCCATCTCATTGTTGTCATACTTAAATAAAAGTATCACTGCTTATTTTTCCTTCTTCTTCTCTATTAACATTCATTCTCTCTACCCCACTAGGTTAAACTACTGTAATCTGTGATTTTCCCTCATACAGTTGGACACAGACAACCCCAAGAAAAGTCCAGTCCCTGAGAACCCCTAGTCATTTGAAGTAAGATTGGACCCCTTGGCTGCTGCCTGACCTCCAACAGTGAATGCATGTGCTCTAGTACTTGGCCTAGTATAATTAAGTGTTTATGTATCTAGGTCTCTGTCTTGTCCCAATTGTACATCGCCCCTCCTGTCTCTCTAGCACCCTGTAGTTCACACCGCTCAATCTTTTCTGGGCCTCATCCCTAGACCTTCCACTCCCCTAACCGCTTCCCCTTGCATATGTTGTTGTAGCATCTCAGACTACACTACTCTCCCATTGCCTGCTATTCTAGCCCTAAGCATCACTGTACCCCCCAACAGGGCATCTTATCCATTACCCACCCATCTCTCTGACTCTACAGCTATCTACTCTGCCTTTTCAATTCTTACTTGATAACACATACAGTAATTCAAAGCTACAACTGGAAAGCATACCAAACTATAAATACTCCACTTTCCTCTTCTCTATCACTAATGAGCTCTATTCATTAATATTACTTTTTCACCAATTGCTGTTCTCCAACTCAACTTACCTTACTGATTTGTTTTTCTTCCTTTCACTTCACTAGTGCTGTATAGGTTGACTGGGCCATCCTGCTCTGTTCCCACTCACTCTGATCAGGCTCACTTCACTCCCCAACCCTAGCCCCATTCCCACCCACCCCCATATGAATGACATTTACAGTTAACAAAGTACACACAAAAAAAAAAGTCAAACCATAACACAAGTCTTGGGTGAAAGAAAAAAAAGTAAGTTTAACACTCCTTTACATTCGAACATTGGAAAGGGTTATTTCTAAAGAATTGTATGAATTACAGGAAAAGCATAAATATAACAGGTATAGGAGTAACCTGAGCAACAATGAATGGAAGGTTTTGAAACAAGTTAGTAATGACAGTAATATACATGTTATAAAACCAGATAAGGGTGGGGGTAGTGTTATATGACAGTGGAGAATATTATAATAAAATGTATGAAATCTTGAATAGTACAGGGACCTATGAAGCAATCTCAAAAATGAAGTCAATATTGCTCATCATTGGATTGAAGAGTTCTTATTGGAAAATAGAATTACGCAGGACATATGTAATTTTGTGAAAGTAGATCATCCAGTATTGGCTACTATCGTAGGTATACCTAAAATAAATAAAAATGTAACAGATCCCCCATTTAGGCCTATTATATCTGGTAGTAAATCAAAAACCTTTCCACTAGGGGTAATGATAGATAGGTCCTTGAAATATATTTATAGCAAAGTACAACACTTAATCAAGGACTCTTGGGATTTCCTAAGTAGATTGAAAACTGAAATTTGGAATAAGAATTTAATGTTTCTCACCATAGATGTCATAGACTTATTTTCCTGCATTCCGAAGGATGAAGGGCTTAAAAGCTTTTGCAATAGCATAAGGAAATATAGTGGTATGGAATGGGAGAAAGTTCACCTTCTACTGGAATTCATGTCCTTGGTTTAGACGATAATTTTATTTTTTTGAAGGCGAGCTATATAAGGAAACAAAAGGTGTGGCTATGGGGGCAGCATGAACCCCCACATTTGCCAACCTTGTATTATTGGACTGGGAAGACAAAACTATTTTTAGTAGTAGATTTATGACTATTATTAGATGCTACATCTGGTTTTTGGACAATATTTTTGTCCTGTCTAATGGTACTAGTGATGGTATCGAGCAATTTGTGAGCTAATTAAACAAGTCCAGTACGTACTTAAAATTTACACCCACCCACAGTGAAGAGGGTATAGCTTATTTAGACACCTATGTAGAACATTCTGGAACTGGATTTACATCTAAAATTTATAAGAAAACTACATTTAGCAACTCCTATTTGGAGTACTCCAGCTGCCATCCATGGAAACAAAAGAAAAGCATCTTAAAAGGTCAATGTATAAGGGCAGTACAAATGACCTCAGAGTATGAGGATATGAAGAAAGAAATAGAATATATAGGTAAAATGTTTCAGGAATGGGGATATCCTGTTTCCATGATAAAGGAGGTGTCTGAATACATTATCAGTGAGTGGAGTATTAAATATAATCCCCTACTGGGTGATGGTATGGTTTATACACATGAAGGCACAAACAATGACAACTATGGGAGGGTCTTCATATTGGAATACAATCAGTCTTCTGAAGCCATAAAGATTATTGTTCAACAAAACTGGGTATTGCTAAAGGGGGGTATGGAAGTGTATAACATCTTGGGAGAGAAGCCCACTTTTGTGTATAGAACAGGATGAAATTTAAAGCACAGATTTGAATACAAAGGAAACATTATAGGTAATAGAAATAACTTGCAAGGAACTAAAAAGTGTGGCAGCTGCAACCGATTATTTGCAATAAATGAGGATATAACATTGGTATTAGACAACATCCACAGAACTAGGGTACATTTTAGGAGAGGAAATTCAACACCATGAGGGTGATATAGCTGGAAAAATGTTGCAGCTGTTCCACATTCTATGTAGGGCAAACTAACAGAGCTCTTAAGAATAGAATATATGAGCATTATTATTGTATTAGGAATAAGGGCAAAAATAATGCACTGTATAGGCATTTAGATTCTAGTAATGGATGTCCCAATTTTAAGTTCGCCATTCTGGAATGTGTTTAAATGAATCCCAGAGGAGGAGACATTAAATGCATTTTTTAAAAGAAAGAGAAGTCAGAAGGCAGTTATTGTTAAATACAGCTAGTTATCCAGGTATTAATGACAGTGTTGCTATAACTCCAGGCTTAGAAATAAGACAATAGAAGATAAAAAAGTCATGTCTTTTTTGGAACTGTTACTGTGTCTCAGAGAATAACGCATTAGATTCTAAATCTGAGAACCAGGGTTCTATCCTGGGTTATGTGTTTTATGGAAATTTGCCATTTTACACACTTTTTTCATGTTTCTTGTGTAGATATAGGTATGAATTTAGTTTACATTATGTTCATTTGAACACTTTATTACTGGTCTATATTAGAACATCGAGCGTTCCAAATTTTGAGTGTTCTAATATCAACCCGTTTTCAGCAAACACTGAAAATATCGAAGAAACAGAAAACCGAATTTTTTTCTAGGGAAAGAATTTGGTTGTCCGTTTTTGTTGCTTCGGTATTTTCAGTTTTGTGGTGGAAAGTTACTGGTTGGGTTCAGGTAAGTGTGCGATTTTGTGGACGCGAGGGTTAGGGCGGGTTAGGTGAGTTATGATTAGGGTGCGGGGCAGGTAAGTGTGCATTTGTGTGGACGTGAGGGTTAGGGCGGGGTATGTGAGTTAGGGTTAGGGTACGGGTGAGGTGACTGTGTGATAGTGACGGACCTTAGGGTTAGGGTTTGGGTTAAGGTAAGTGGATAGTTAGTGGTGTATGTAGAGTTTAGTGTAGGGTTACGTGTAAGTTTAGGTGTATGTGTGTGGATTGCTGTTTGTTTGGTGTGCTTGTGTTGTGTGTATGTGTTTTGGAACAGCAAATGTTTTCCCTAGGAAAAAAATTGCTGTTCTGTATGTTCAATGTTTTAAATTTCGATTCATAGGGTTTGATATTAGAAAAGTCAAAATTTTGAACGTTCGGTGTTCTTATATAGACCCTTTATTACTAATAGCAAATATATATTTTTTACATATTTTAGTAAGGTCAATGTAAGTTGTATGCAAAGTAAATTATTGTAATGAGTTTTACTTCTGTTTTTTTAAATAGGTTCATAAGTTGGTACTAGGCTATCAGTCCTAGGGCCTATACATGCCTAGCCATAACAATTCCCTGGCTATTTCTTCCCACAATATTTACTTCCCTGGACCCCTGTCTAGCAGGCGATTGACACGATCCCCAGGGTGAATTTCCTATCTCCCTACCAATCGTCAAGGTTCCTTTTGAAGAGTCCCAAGGAGGCGGTCTGCTTGACATGTATGGGTAGTCTATTCCAGTGTATGGGGAGTCTCTGGGTCAGGAACCTATCCCTCCAGCATGTTTTGTTCATTGTGATGGCAAGGTTTAGATCCCTGGAGCATGTGGCTCTGAGGGATTGGGAATTCTTTAAGTGGAGTATGTCCAACAGCTCAGGGTTTGACAAGGCCTTGTATGTTAAGCAGAGATTGCCTCTGAGTAGACGATATGCCACAGAGTATAGCTGTTTTTTTTTTTAGATGGTCAGTATAGGGCATCTGCTTTAGGTCTGTGATTCTTTTAGTGAGGAATTTCTGCAGCCTTTCCAGCTGTTGCAGATGTCTTGTGAGGTACATACCAAATGGGGCTTGTACTCTATAATGGGGTCTAATGAGGGATAAGTACAGTGGGACAATGACCTCCTTTTTTCTGGATGAAAAACCCTTAGTGATCAGGTGTGCCACATAGAAGGATTTCCTGACTTGTGGCGATGTGGTTATTGAAGGTGAGACCACTGTCCACCTGGGTCCCTAAGTCTCTCATCACACTTTCAGTGTTTAGTGTACTGCCACCTATGTGGTAATTCATGGGTACATGTTTTTTCCCAAAGAGGATAACTATACATTTCTTGGCATCAAGCTTGAGCCCATGGTTCTGGCACCAAGCATCTGTTTCTGTAAGGTCTTTTTGTAGAATATCCACATCATTTGGTGATTCAATAATGGCTCCCAGTTTGCAGTCATCTGTGAACTTTGTTAGCCAGAGTCCCTTAGTGTTGGCCTGTATTTCAGAGAAGTATATGCCAAACAAGAGTGGTCCCAGAACTGAACCCTGAGGAGCTGGATTTGGAGTCGGCTACTTTTACAGTCTGGGTTCTGTCAGTAAGCCAGTTGGCAACCCATCAAGTGACATAGGGATTTATGCCCAGCTTAGTAAGTTATTAGTAAGTTTATCTATGATTCCAGAGTATGGGGATGGTGTCAAAGGCTTTGGTGAGGTCCAGATAGGCTCTGTGGACCACCTTATCCTCATCCACAGCTCTAGAGACTGATTCAAAGAAGTCAATCAGGTTCAGGAGACAAGATCAGCCTTTCACAAACCCAAACTGGGTGGGGTTCAGTGTTTGAAGGTTGCCAATGTCTTTGTTTATAAGTTCCTTGATAATGTGTTCCATGCCCTTGCAGATCAGGCTCATCAGACTGATGGGACGGTAGTTCCCGGGATCCAAGGTGGATCACCCCTTGTGGAGTGGGATAACTGTAGCTGTGCGCCACATAGTGGGCATGTAGCCTGAGGTGAGGCTATGATTAAAAATGACACTTAGGTGAGGTGCCAGTTCATTTTGTAATTCATGTAGTACACAGCACAGGATGTCATCTGGTCCCATGGATACAGTATTCTTAGCTTTGGAGAGTGCGGTTTCTACCTGTGTGTCCGTGATTACTGGAATTTGGCAATCTTTTGGTATTGAGATGGGCCCTTTAGAGGGTGAGAGGGGGGTGAAGTTTGCACTAAATCGATCTGCCAGGATATTTGCAATATCCTTGGGATCAGTATATTTAATGCCATTCTGTTGTAGTTTAGAGCATATCTGAGCATTGCCATTTAGATTCTTGACATAACTATAAAATGCCTTGTGGTTGTCTTTGGAATCTTTGGCAATTTCATTTTTGTAACTAGCTTTGAAGGATTTTATGAGGGATCTCAGCTTTTTACTATGGCTGGTAAGGGAATTTTCTGCATCTTGGGATTTTCCTCTTTTCTGCAACAGTTTCTTTCTTCTATTGTATAGTTTGTTTATGGCAGAGGACCACCAGATTGGAAGTGCTTGTACAGTGCCTTAGTGTAGGATTCAGCAGTTGAACTTTCATCTCTAACCTGCCTGGGTATCATGACGTTTGTCACTTCTAACTAGAGTTGCATGAAGTTGGCTTTGGAGAAGTTTTTTACAGAGGTTTCCTTACTGGGGTGTGGGGGTGGGATGTGGATGTCAAGGGTGATTTGCTTACTGTCAGACCTGACCAATGAGGGGGTGACCACTGGTGTGGAGCATCTATCTCCCATGTTGGTAATGACCATGTCTAGGATATTAGAGCCCCTGGTGGGACAATGGATTAGTTTATCCAGGGCATTTGAATTTTTGAATTCCAAGAACCATTGGGAAAAGGTGTTGGTACCTGAGTAGTTTTCCCAGTTAATGGCAGGGTAGTTGAAATCACCCAGTATTAGGGTGTTTGGTCGTATCTTAATATTGTCCAGTATGTTTAGAAAGGTTTAGTGAGAATCTTGGTGCATGGTGGAGGATCTGTAGCAAGCTACAATTTGGATTGCAGTCTTACCTAGTGTTAGTTGCACCTGGAGAATTTCAGATGCATTGTGTTGGGCAACTAGCCTGGAGGTGTGAACATCCTTGGTGAATATGAACACTCCTCCACCTTTAGTGTTTCGGTCTTGGTTTGGTGGCCAAAATGTGTGGTAAGAGTTGTAGCCTGGTATTGCAGGGGTGCTCTCTGAAGCCTTAAACCAGGTCTCAGTTACTGCACAGATATCGATGTTCTCCATTTTTAGGAGTACCTCGAGAGAGTGTATTTTGAGGTTTAGACTTCTAGCATTGAGTAGCATTACCTTCAGATTTTGCATGCTTGTATCTGTTACAGTGGTGATTTTGTCCTTTGAACCTTGCCTAAAAAGACACTGTAGGGGTGGCAAGAGCTTTAGCCAGTAACCTGAATCTCAGGGGTGAAAAGTGCAGACCATCTCTGGCAAAGCATCGTGGTTTGTTGATCATGTCGTCCCAGGCAGACAGATACTGGATCCCCTTTGAATGACACCAGAAGCTTAGCCAATTGTTGAAGTCAATCATTTTGTCCTTATACTATGGTATCATTCTGGGTGAAGTCAAGATGCTACTCAGGGTTAGTGTCATACCTGCCTAGGCCACATGATCCGAAAGCTCTTCCATGTCTCTTTTCATGTAGTCAAGGGAGGTACGTCTCAAGTCATACACTCCAACATGGACAATGACAGAGTCATATTTGTACTTGTTGTGGAGTGACTTGAGTGTGTGCGTTATGTGGCGGATCCTGGCACCCGACAGGCAGCTGACTGTAATTTTCTCCTTGTTCAGCCTAGTGAATGGGACATCAGTGTGCCTGGCTATAGAGTCACCTATGACTAAAGTGTTGGGTACATTGTCTTGCCTTAGGGGCTGTTGTTGGATGGCACACTGGTGTTGTGAGCTATGTGTCACTTTGGTTGTGACTGGTGTTTGTTTGTGTTTCAGGTTCAGAGGTCCTTGTTGCATGAGCAGAGTAATGTTAAGGGCCTCCACATATGTGGGTTTAGTGTTGCTATGTGTGGGTGTTGATGGTGTTGGTTTTGAAGGGCTATGTGTTGCATGAGGTGTAGTGCAGGTGTTAACCTTCTCCTCTTGACTGTCTAGCACTGTCTTGGCTGGAGAGAGCTTTGCTTCCAGTTTGGCTATGTAAGTGCATCTCTTGCAGGTTGTAGTGTTGGGTGGTAGGAGGAGAGGGTTGTCTGTGTACATGAGGCAGTTGCTGCATTGCCCCAGTATGCCCAGATTCACCAGGTGGACAGGATAAATCACTGGAAGCAGACCCTTGGACATGCCTGTTTAGGTGCTTTTTTGTAAAGTACAAGAGCTTTTTTCCCTTACCTTTCCAAGGTACTTTGCAATTATAGGCTGTTTAATGTCTGCAATTAATTTCACCTTATTAACAAGGGGAGTTGAGTGCTTGTATCAGTTTAAGGTTTCCTAGTGCTTTCCAGCAGGTTCTAGAGAAAATGCTAGTCACAGGGGTTCAGATTTTAGTGCTACTACTGAGAAACCAGCTAGTTCTAAGGGAGAATTTGAAGAGCAGACTTTCTGGCACCTGGAATAGTTTAATTGTAGCCCGGTGGTGCTGCACAATGTGGAAAAACATGCAAACACACCCATTTTTAAGCCAGAAAGTTGAAAGGGATAGAAATCAGCCCAAAATGGCTAAAATTACAATTTCAGAGGTGGACACCACTCCTCTAGTGTCAGACAGGCAGTACAATGCTCACCACTCTCACTGGTAAGCAGTAGGACTTCCCTCTACCACAGCAAGGTCTGGATAGCTCTGAACACAGAAAATAAAGTTGTGAAACCAGCAAACCCTGGGATCTGGACTATACTAGCTAGGAAAGGTGGGAAATAAGCAAACAAGATAGTTTTTTTTTTTTTTTTTGGTTAAAACAGGCTAAACAATGCAATAATATACTAAACACAGAAAAGGCTAACACACTTGACTGTGTAGCCCTAAATAGTAAATACAATTAAAACTCTACAAAATTAGCAATTGCACAACTGAAAAACGATTTAAGAGGCAGTAATACAGTAGAATAAGTAGCTAGTCTACATATACAGAAAAGTCTATATATACAGAAAAGCAACTAAAACACACTAAAACAATTCAGATGCAGTGCAACCTAAAGCACTTGAGTTGTAGCAATATTAAGGCAAACACAGTTTTAATAAATGCACTAAATTATACTCTATATTTCCAAAATGTTTGAGAAGCACAGTCAGAACACAAGGATATTCAGACAATGTTTTTTTTGTTTTGAAAGGGAGAAAGGAGGAACAGAAGGAACTTCTCTCTGTATTAGGTAGAATGAGCTATTGACACTAGACTGGGAGGAGTGTCCAAGATCAAATTTAGTGTAGGGGCAGGCAACTGCAAGGCCAGCAGGTATAAAGACAAGATGCCAATAGGAAGGGTGAGTGAGAGAAAGCACTACAGAAATGTTTATCACAAGTGAGCTAATAGCTATGAAATACAGTACAAGTAACCAGTATACAATAAAATTGCTATAAATATCTAAAATAAGCAATAACTACTTCAAATAAGCAAAAGAACAGGCTACTTATAGCTATATATCACATATCAGCTGCTCCTCCTCAGATAGCTCTGACAAATTATTTAAAATGTCAAATATAATTGTTAGAGTGATTGTATTGGCTGTAAGTAACTATATAAGCACACTTAATGACATTTTTAACAGATTCTGATGAAGTCTGCAGTTTACAGATGAAAGCGCTTAATCTGTGTTTGACTATTAAAGATTCTTATCTGCATAGTGAGTTTGTTCACTTTGTTCAGGACTGCTACAGGGGAGTACAGGTTCTATCTGCATGGACCCTAAATTGTTTTATCTTGGTACTTTTACAGTTATCCATACCCCACCCATACTCCAATCAACTAACCATCCAACATTCCAACCAAAAAACCCCACCCCGTCCAATCAAGATATCCAATTAACTAACCCCTACCCAACTACTCTACCATTATCACTTACTACCTATTCCTACTTTCTACAATAGCAACTCCCACTTCCTCCCTCATAACTTACTCTGTTACCCTTGCTTTCTTATTTATATTTCTTTTATCTGTAATGACACCACTATCTATAACCATATTATTTCTTTTCCTGTCCCTTTCTCTTTCAATCCTCCTTCATCTTACAACACTTTATCCTACTCACACACAGCTCACATCCACCTCCTTCACTTCAGCCCTATCCCCAATGACAAATCTAATACATTGCCATTCTTCAAACTCACACACACACACACACATATACATACACACACACGCACACACACACACACACACACACACACACACACACACACACACACACACACACACACACACACACACACACACAACACCCTACTTACAAAACTCCCCACAACACAGCACAACTCTAAGCACAAACGGCCACCAACACCATATTCAGATAGCACCAGTACCGTGTCCAAATGTGGGGACATCCACCCCATCCCAGGACCAACCCCATCTGCCTCTTCCCCTCCCACATCTCAGAAATCCCTAAAAATCACCATCATTAACATACAGAGGATTAGAAACAAAATCCCAGAATTCCATGTTCGGTTATCACATTCTAGACCGCATATAAATGCTGTAACCAAGACATGGGTAAAACCACATATAAAAGACACTGAATTTCCCCATCCAAGTTTCTCCTGTCTAAGATCAGACAGACCCCACAAAAAAGAGGAAGGAGTTGCACTCCTCTACTCTACTCTACTTCCTTTACCATTTTCCCCTATTCAAATCCTATTCAACAATTCTCTACAAATGAACTCACCATAGTATATCTAAAAATGAACAACTTCAAAAGTCTCTGTTTGATTGCCCTATACATCCCACCAGGTAACAATATCCCCATCCTAAAAGAAATCCTAGCCTGGAGTTCAAATAATATCCATAATGAAACACTAATTATAGGTGAAGTTAACATAAACTGGCTTGATCACGTCTAACTCTACCAATGTAGCCATTAATCTCTATAACTTCACTCAGCTTATCACTAGCATAACCCAACCAAGAAGTAACAGTAACAGTGGCTCCATCCTTGACTGGATTTTTGTTTCCGACTCTAACAAAATGACTTTGGCAGGAACTCTTCCCTGCAACATTAGTGATCATCAAACTGCCTACATAACATGCAACACTACCTCAGCCTTACACCACCACCAATATAAACCAACCAGAAACTTAGCTAACTTCAACCCAACTAACTTCAATGGCACATTGACTAAAATGAACTGGAGCACTCTGAAAACATTACCCTTGGATGAAGCTGTTGAATTATTCAGTTCAACATTTCTAAACATCCTCAATAGAATTGCTCTCCTTCAAAACAAGAGAATAACAACAAATCATGCAATCTGGTTTACTAGAGAAATCAAACAACTTATGACCACTAGAGAGACGGAATATGGAAAAAATGGCAGAAAAGTAAAAACCTCATTGAACTCCAGCTCCTTAAACAGCTCTGCAACCAAGTCAAACGTCTAGTCATTAAAGATAAACAAAAACCAATTCTACCTCCATCTCCAAAATGACTGCAAGTATAACCTAAAAAAGATTTTGGAACTCAGTTTCTACTCTACTAAACAATGGCACCAAGAGTAACCCCTGCCCAAATCCTGAAAAAACTCCTGCTGAACTCGCTTCACTTTACAATTCCTACTTTATAGAGACTATTTCCAAACTATCCACCTCATTTCCTCAAACTAGTCATAACAATAACCAACCAACTCACCTCTCATCCAAAAACTCTTCCCCCTAGCTCTTTACTTTCTCTCTTATTCCCATTTGCACTATAACTAAGCTATTACTAAAACTCAAACCCGGTGGTACCACCCCAGATAACTTACCCCTGAGTACTTATAATTGTCAGCCAAATCCATCAGCTGTCCCATTAGTATTCTCATAAACAGATCTATGCAAGAATCCTATGTGCCTTCCATCTGGAAAAAAGCCTACATCATACCCTTACATAAAGGAGGCAACAACACTAAAATCTCAAATTTCCGCCCTATTTCCATACTCTCCCCTATCTCTAAAATACTGGAAAATGCGTTCAAACTCAACTTATGAACTTTCTACTTCAAAACCAACTGCTACCCACTACTTAGCATGGCTTTTGACCTGGTCATAGCACCAGAACTGCTCTCCTGTCCTTTTTGAACACTGTCCGCTTCAATTGCAATAATGGTAAACTCGTCTCAGTGCTATTCCTAGATCTCTCAAAGACCTTTGACACTATCTCCCATTCTCTCTTCCTTTCTAAGCTTTCACACCTAGGCATGTCCACTTCTGCTCTTGACTGGTTTACAAACTATCTTACAGACAGACAACAATCTTCCAAATGGCTACACTCCTTCTCACCATTTCTCACTACTGCCACTGGAGTCCCCCAAGGATCTATCTTGGGTCCCCTTCTCTTCAGTCTTTTCATTAATGACTTTCAATCTGCCATCACTCATGGATCTGTAGTACAATATGCAGATGATTCCACTATCATCTGCACCAGTACCTCCAAAACAGAACTTCTGACCATGACCCAAAACACTTTCTCCACCACAGAAATCTGGATGACAAATAAACAACTTGCCCTTAACCCCAATAAAACTAAGCTCCTCATCTTTACTCCCAAAAAAACACCACCCTTAATAAACCAAACTTTATCAGCTACTCATTTAACAAAACTGATATAGAGGTTGTCCCCATACCAAGTTACTCACTGCTACTATAGATGATAACTTAACTTTTGAACAACACAGCCATAATAATATTAAAAAAACACATCAGAAACTTGGTACCCTTTACAGACATAAACACTTTTTAAACTACTCCACTCAAAAAACACTTGCCAGAACCTTTCTCCTACCATCTCTCCTTTATGGTGCCCCCATTCTTACAAACATCCCATCCTCCTTAAAAAATAAGATGGGCACCTGTTATAATACAATTGCTAAGTTTGCGACCTGTACTAAACATTCCTCCCACCACTGCCACTCTTTACAGTTCCTGAAATGACTTGAACTCCCACAACACCTCACATATTTACAACTATCTACAGCACACAAATGGGTTTATATTAAAACATCGAATGCTTAAAACAGTGAACTATGTTTCATTGACTCTATTTCAGTGAAAGCTGAAAATGTCGACACCTCAGAACAGCGATTTATTTCCTAGGGAAATAAATTGCTGTTCCAGCCAATAAAAAATACAAAATATTAAACACTTCCAAACACATACACACGTACCTTAACCCTAATTCTACCCCCCCAAAAAAAGTAAACAGCTGAAAACACATGTGCACGTAACCCAACCATACATCTAATGCAAAAAAAAAAAGTAAACATTTTAAAACATATGCACTTACCTTAACCCGCACCCTAACCCTATGGTCAGTAACTGTTGCACATTTACGCTCGGGAGCTATACTGGACAAAGGACCATACTACAGTGCAGAACACAGCAAAGCAACAATGTGGTCAAGCAACTTCTTTCCCAGGGAAAGAATTCGCTGAACAGCTGCTTCGCTGTTTTGCCTGTTTACTCTTTAGGTGTCGATGAAAATGCATTTGACAAAATGCATTTTTGTCATTCTAATAGGAACCCACACAAACTTGTATACAAACCCTTGGAATGCCCAGCCCTCACCTCCCTTCTAACTCTCTATCTACCAAACCAGCATCTCAGATCTGAAAATCAATCTCTTATCCAAGTAAGTAGACCAAAACTCCCTGCAGGTCAGTATCTCTTCTCTTTCACTGTAGCCAAACTGTGGAACTTTCTTCCATCTCATCTCCAAACCATTAATAGTGCCCCCTTATTCAAAAAGTCTTTACATCAGTATCTCTCTTCTCAATGGCTCTGCCCATGTACTCACCCCAACTTCTCAATAACCTGATTTTCTGTTATATCCTTTCTACCAATACTCACCTTTTCCCCCTTCTTAATGTGTCCCCCTTGGAAATTTATCTATATCCAATTTTGCCTCACATGGCATATGAAAATTAGTGTAGTTACCTACTTTTGTTTATGTATACTACATAAAGTACTCAGAGTAGTCCTTCTGTTAAACTCTACACACATGATACTGTGCTATTAACCATAGTTGACTTATTAACTCCTAGCCATATTATTGTGCAATGTTCCTAGTTTTTCTCCTGTTTGATACACTTTCTGTAACTTAGTTATATTTTTGAATATATTGTTTAACTTATTTTTCTTACCTGCATTCTGTTCATTGAGCTTTTCTCCCCGAGTCTCCACTGAAAATGGGCTCACTTCAGCCCAGTGGACTTTCCCAGTCAATAAAAGCAAGTAAATAAATAAATAAATAATTGAATACATTTTAGGCTACACATATACCTGTAAAAGGCCTTATGGTTATCCTTGGTTGTGCTTGCTAAGTTTCTCTGAAAGATGCCCTTAGAGGTTTTGAAAAGTTGTTTGATTTGCCTGTTGAGCCTAAGGAGGGTACTTCTGCATTGTTGGAGTCTCGCCTTTGTTTTCTTGAACAGCAACTTTTTACATTTATTGTAAAGTTTGTTGATGCTGGATGTCAACCATGGTGGCTTGTTTTTACTTGGGCCTGTGGCTTTGATTCTTTCTGGTACAGCCAAGTCAATACACTTATGCAAGAGATTGTACAGGTCTGTACTGTAAGCTTCAGTGCAGTTACCACTTCTGCTGGGAGTGGGGCTCAGAATGCAGTTATACCTTCACCTTGGAGGGTATAGTTTGCCTTGGTGAAGTTTTTTAGTCTGATTTCACCCATTGTGAGTGCTGGTGTTAATGTCAGCTCAAAGGTGACTGATTAGTGGTCAGATTTAACTAATGAGGGTCTGACAGTTGTGGTAGTGCATCTGTTTGACATGTTAATGAGGACCATATTAATATGTTTGTTCCTCTTGTTGGGGCATGAACAATTTGTTCCAGGGCATTTGAGTTAACAAAGTCAAGGAACTTTTGCACTAGCAAGTTAGGGCTAGCATAGGTTTCTCAGTTTATGGTGCGATAATTGAAATTCCCCATAACCAGAGTGTTTGGTAATATTTGGATTGATTCCAGTTTGGTCAAGTATGCTTCATACACATCATGATCCAAGGAGGGGGATCTACAACTTGCTATGACTTAATGGGGATCTTACCAACTGTAATCTGAACTTAGAGTAACTCCATGGAGTTGTCCAGTCAAACTAAGCAGGAGGTAAATTTATCTCTAATAGAGATAGAAATACCACTTCCTTTGGTTCTCACACGTTCATTTTTCTGTCTGAATGTGTGGAAGGCATTGTAGCTTTGCAAGCCCAGGGTACTCTCTGAGGCCTTGAACTAGGTTTCTGTGAGTTCACAGACATCTTCATCTTACAGTGATAGAAGTGCTTCCAGGGTGTGCAGTTTTTGGTTTTAAGCTCCCAACTTTTAGCAGCATGACCCTTATTGTGTTGATTGTAAAATTTCACGTTGGTAAGTTTGTTTTTGAGACCTTGCCTAAAAAGGCACTGTGAGGGATGCAAGAGCCTTTGCCAGCAGCTGAATGCCTAGAAGTGCCAGGTGCAAACCGTCTCTGGCAAAGCAGTGAGATTTGTCGATCATGGCTTCCCAGGCTGATAGGAACTGAATCCCCTTTTAATGACACCAAAAGTTAAGCCACATATTGAAATCAGTCATTTTTTTGTTTATACTGTGGCATCATTCTAGGTGAGGATAGTATGCTGCGCAAGGCTAGGGACATACCTGCCTGGGACGTGTACTCAGAGAGCTCAATCATGTCTCTCTTCATATAGTCCAATGAGGTACATCTGAGGTTGTTCATTCCAACATGAGCTATAACAGAGTCATAATGGTACTTGTTGCTGAGAGACCTAAGTGCATGTGTGATCTGATGAATACTGGCACCAAACAGGCAGCTGACTGTGACTTTCTCCTTATCCAACCTGGTGAGTGGGGCATCCGTGTGTCTCACTATTACATCTCCAATGACTAGAAAATCTGTTTTTTGAGTGTTATGCCTTATGGACTTCGTAGGTGAGACATTGGTGTTGCTACATGCCATGGGTGCTGGGGGAACTATGTTAGTTGTAGCAGTCTTGTGTTTTGGAGGTCTCTGGTGTCTCGGTAGGTTTTTGACAGAACCTCCATGTATGTTGATTTTTGTGTTAAATACTATGTATATGAGTACTGGTACTATGTGCATGTGTAGTGGTAGGTGGGTTGACAACCTGTTCTGTGTTACTGTTTTGAGTGGAAGAGAGCATGGATTCAAGATTCTTTGTGTAGATACATCTCTCACACGCTGTACTAGAGAGTTATTAGTAGAGGGTTGTCAGTGTACATGAAGCGATTGTTACAATGTGTCAAGAGACCAACACCAGCAAGGCTGACAGAGACACAAGGCTGATCCAACAGCCCATAATGCTAGGTTGAAGACTGTTATCACTAATGGGGGGGGGTTCACGATCGATCAAGAAGGAGCTCAGTGGATGGATATTTATGCCTGCATTTTTTTTTTGTTGGTAACTTAATAGGTTTCAGCTCACTAGCAGTATATGTTTGGCCAGGAAACTATTAAGTATTAGAGCTACACTAATATGTGACAGCTGTTTCTAATGGAAAAAACTTGAATTAATCTGTCCAGCTATGGTTCACAATTTTGCAACAGTGCAGGGAGGTTGACAATGGGCAAGCAAGCAGAAACTTGTTCAAATGTAGGACTTAAATACCAGGAGCTAAAAACCTGAAAAAAAAAAACTTTAAAAGGTTCAAAAGGACCAGTGACAATGCTTTCTCCAAGCCCTAGACCAGCCACCCTTCACTAGATAGAAAATCAGCAAGGAGACTCTAAAGAGTGTTTTAAAAAGCTAACACATCAGTTATTTTAACACTGCTTGGCGGGAAAACCAGAACAAGCAGAACAGATTGCTTTGCAACAGCAAAAAATACCAAAAAATACTTAACAGAATAGCAAAAAGAACTTTGTAAACAGTAAAACAGCAATAAAACTTGATTTAACAGGCACATTAAGGCAAACAATTGCAGTACAGCAGTGTAATTTAGTACATAGTATATAAATGCAGTATAAAAGTAGGCAGCAGGCAATAAAAAAGTGCAGTAACATCTGAGATCCCATGTTGGAGATGCTCCAGGTGTGCATGTCATTTCGTTATTAAGTATCTGCACACTGGGTAACTGTGCAGTGCACTGCAGATTATGTGACCATTCACTTCTCTATGCAGGAAGATCAGGGCTTCTGACTACAAGTCCACAGATGCATGGCAAGTTAGCTATTATTAAGTGATAGTATTATGTCCTATCACTATAGTCAGTAGTTATCAGTCATACTGGTATGGATCTTACTTATCATGGGTATTTCCCTTTGGTATTTTCAGGGGTGATGTTTTATCAGGCTACTCTACCATGGATGTACTGCTGCCTGATGTCAGAGAATATTTAGCCTCTGACAAAGATGGCAGTCAGACTTTGGCACAATGACACATCATGGTGTCAGTGTGTGACACAAGCAATGTGGAGTATATATCCCCAATCCAGTCAGTGGACATGACTGCTGTGCTTGTGAATCCCAGCCTAAACTCACAGGAAGATACTGAAGGACAGGACTTTACTAACAGATCTGCCCAGAAAGGGATCTCTGTGATGATGTCCCCATGGTTAACTCCAGCTCACTTAAGAATATGAAAGACAGGGGGCTATCATGCTTGTTATTACATACACTAAAAGTGCCAACTCCTCTTGAAATACCTGTCCCTATATCTACAAGCCAGTGACTATGCAGGGACATCACAGAGGGATAAGTTAATAGGACCTCAGTCCTTCATATGATGGTATGCGTTTTTCAAGGTGTACGTGATCACCTGAGGGAGTGCATGTCCAATATGTGTGACTCAATAGACATGGGCAGCTAGCATGACCCAGGTCTTTCTCTTTCAAAATAGGCAGCATGCTAGACACACCTCTTGTCATCACTCCACTTCTTTCTCTCATGTTGAGGGCCACTGTGGAAGGGGATGGTCAAAGTCATCCAGACTTAGTGCCAGTGTGAAGTTGAGTAGGATAAGACATGTATGTCCATAAGGATGTAGATCTTGTGCTTCAGTAATGCAGAGCATCACTTACAGTTCATGTCCATGCAGTACTCCTATATATAGGCAAGATCTGGATAGTGTCTGTGACCCTGCCAGGAGGGGAGACTTCCATGGATGATAAAGTATATGATCTGCATATAGACTGGTCAGATTGAGTGCAGTGGCCACCACTAACCCCATGTCAAAATCCAGTGTTCAGTCTGAAGTGGAAGGACACTAGGCCCCTAGGAAACATTAAAGGTCTGATGTGTGTATGTAGCTAAAAACAGTGATATTTTACACATATACACACTCACATGTGCATTCATTAGCACACACGCACAAACACATACACACATACACACACACACACACACACACACACACACACACACACACACACACACACACACGCACACACACACATACACACACACACACAAACACCACAGTTTCACCTTCATGAAAACTGGAGGAATGCATTTCACCTAATGCATGTCTTTGAGGTACTGGAGAAAACTAGAGCACATTGACAGATACGCACACAGACAGGGAGGGCATGCAGACACCACACAGAAAAGCCACAGCCAAGAACTCAGCTAGTGCAAAAAACTGAAAAATGGCATTTCTACTCAAAGTGCCACTGTGGCACTGAACAGCTGCTACTGAACAGCTGCTTTTGCACATTCTCTTCCTGCCAATGTACTGCAGTCACGTCTCCCCTCACAAACATAATAGCAGTGCCAATGATGTTTTTGATAGAAAGGAAAATAAATTATAGCCAGCTTTCAACACTTACACTGCAACCCCCCATCACACTCACAATCAAAAGCATAAGCCAAAGCAATGCTAGTTTTACACTGACATCAGCAAATAGCAATACAATATGTGACACTAGTACTGCCACACCAGATCAGTGACTTGTATAGCAGTCATCAGCTGTAATGTACACCTATCAGTCTCCCTGATTTAAAAAAAATGTCCTAGATTTTGCCTCGTATTTTTGCTTTGTCCCACGTAAAATTTTTGATTTGATAGTAAATCATTCAGGATTACAGTAAATAATGCCAGACATTAGTTTCAGACTTCTTATTGACTAAAAAATGCAAGTTGACAGAAAACATATTATTCTATTACCTTTTAAGTGAAGTAGACCGATAAAAAAGTGTTCCTGATGTTGATTCTTTATCCTGCCATTATTTTTGGCTTTTCCCAGAATTCTTGAGTAAAGAAGTTGACAGTTATACTTTCTGGTGTCCTGCCAGTATTTATAAAGCTACCTTTAAGAAAAACAAACATCCCTGAAGATCAGGAGCACCTGCTCTTCTTAAAATCCAAGGTAAACAGTGAGACTGATCACTCTTGGGTGCCGATCTTTAGTACTTACCTCACTCATGTTCATTCATAGATAACTGACTTTATTCTGATAGTCAACCCGTTTCAGGATAAAATGCATAATTAAAGAATGAATGCTTTTTAGTCTCTTCTCATTTCCCTCCAACCTACAATAGATTTTCTGGTGCACCCACACAGTCAGGGATGGTTGGTAGGATTGCTAACAGTCATGATTATTTTGGATGCCTAAAGTAAGCCATGATATTAGTTTTAATGGAGAGAATGCCACCAACAGGATTTGACGAAGTCAGAGGTCAAACATTTAGCCCCAGATTTACTAATCTTCCATGCAGGACAAGCTTGGTTCTGCACGGAAGCGGCCGTTTAGGAGCAGGACGACAGCGCCATACATATAAATGAGGCACGCTGCCTAAGCTCCTAATTCTACATGGAGCATGTAAGAATGCAGGAGGCATGTCTGAGAGCAGAGCTCTCAGAATATACATAGCCCCACAATGGAAAACAGCAGAAAGGCCTAAGAAATGAGTGAGACCACTCATAGGTGTCCGCATATCCCCAGCAACATTCCCCCACTTGTACAATACCGATAGCAAATACAATTAAATGAACAAACCCTTTTTCTTTTTTATTTTAAAATCCGATTAAAGCTGTACAGATATGTAGGTATGGGTATGCCCATCACTTAGCTAGAGTTAATGCAGCTTAAATAGCTGAAGAGGATAACAAGGAAGATGTATGCAAATGAAGCAGCATAGCAATATTGTAGTGGGCAGAGCATTTTCCTTATGAGCAGGCATTCCCAATTTGAGTACCACTGCAGCCCTTTCCATGGCAAAGCACATTATGACCAATATTTTTGTTGCATAACCCACTAAATAAAATATATATTTGTGAACTGGAGTACTGCATTAAATGCACAGGTGAGGTGTCAGTGTCATAATGAATTAACATCAGTAAAAAACTGCGCTCCCTCATTAAATCATCCAAGGCCAACTTCGAAAGAAAAATAGCCAATGACTCTAAGGATAACCACAATGCCTTCTTTAACTATGTCAAGAGTCTAGGGGCAAACTCTCAGATATGCCTTGAGCTACTGCATAATGGCCATAAATACACTGAACCAACCGACATTGCCAACATCTTGGCTGACAAGTTCAGTGCAAACTTCACCCCTCCCTCTCCACCAAAGTGGCTAGCAACCATCCCAGAAGAATGTGGCGCTCCAGATATTTCAGACACACAAGTAAAGACAGCCCTTGCAAAGGCCAAAAACACAGCATCGATGGGACCAGATCTATCCCAGGTTGTGTCTTACACGAGCTTCAAAATGAACTAACCCCCCCCCATCTCAAATCACTATTCAAACTCAGCCTCTCTATAGGCTATCTACCCAAAGAATGGCGTACAGCAACAATCGTACCACTCCACAAAGGTGGTGCCACAACTGACCCTGGGAACTATCACCCTATAAGCTTGACTAGCTTGGTCTGTAAAGCCATGGAACGCATTATCATGGAGCTCATTAGCAGGGACATTGGGAACCTCCAGACACTGGACCCCACCCAGTCCGGCTTTGTTAAAGGCAGATCTTGCCTCCTGAACTTGGTCGACTTCTTTGAAACAGTCATCAATGCCATAGATGAAGGTAAGGTGGTCCACACAGCATATCTGGACCTCGCTAAGGCGTTCAACACCATAAAACTACACATACACATGCAGAGATGTGCATAGTAAAATACATATGTAGAAGGTGCACACAATATGGAACAGCCACTATGCCTACAGTTGCCACCTTACCAACTGGCCACTGTATGAGCCATCCATACAAATGACAATCGTCGCCTGCAACATATACCTACAGAGAGGTCAAAGGACATAACACCACACACAGGTTTGCATAAATGGGAAAGCTTTATTTGTGTGCATCCGTATAAACTGAGTAATGCAACTGTGAATTAGCTATACTAATACAGTAGTCTGGAAAGGTTTACAAATGTTTCTGTCCAGGCCGAGGCCTTCAAGTAGTACAATAGCAAAGACAGACTGGGACACAGGATATCAAACAATCAGCAGTAAGTAATGCAGATGTATAGTTCAGCAGCCTCTATCTACAATCTGTAGACAATCTCTAGGGGGTAAAGACCTCGGCTGACACAATGGATTGCAACAGTTACATAACAAGGCATAATTGACACCATCACAAGCACACTAACAAACAGAACAGTCTGTGTGGCAGGTGGCAGTAAACCTGCATTTACCCAAGGTGGATTGTATGGTAATGTACATCCAGATACCTTAAGGCAGCTCACCCCTGATACCCCTACATGTTGTAACAGCCTGGATTAGTTATGGTGCATCCTCCCCAGACTCAATAGTACAGGGCCATATACCACTGTTACATACACTGGCCTCCGGAGTGCATAAGGGCACACACGTATTGTGTAGGTGAAGCCCACACATATATGGCCCCAACCCCATATGTGTGGGGGACACAACAGCAGTGGACTGATGACAGGAATGGCAACATGACATACTCACAGCCCACTACAGAACAACCACTGACAGCATGTCATATGTGCAAAGCCTGGTATGTAGGTGGAGGACAGAGGCTGGAACACAGTCCCATATGTGGAAAACTGTTGTCATACACTAAGGAAGTCACTGGTGTTACAGGATAGTCTGCAACATACCCTTAGTCAGGAATGTGAAGTTAGAAACAGAAATGGATGTAGCCATGTACTGATAGCACTCAACAGACACACTGCCAGTGAAATATATGACACAAGACCTGTGTGGTGGACAGACAAAACATAATAGGCACACCTCTGGCCATCAAGAGGATAGACCCACAGTTGAGAGCTATGCAGACAGACCACATTCCAAGGTAAACTAGTATGTACACACAAATGCTGTAACACCAGTATGATACAATGCATACAACTCTATTCACACACTGTCTATAGTTCTGGAACCTCCTGCAAATATGTAGCTGGCCTGAGTGTGCAGGTTCTCTTGTAAGAGGTATTGCTAGCTGCTTTCTGTAACACTGATGCTCATACACAGGAAGGATGTCCATCACACAGCAAAGGTAAAGGGACCACACCCACATGATGTAGGGATTTATAGTAGGCGGTTGCTATGACAGTGGTAATTGGAAGTACTACACACAAAGCTGCATGCAGTTAGCAAGTGTAAGACACTGATTGGTGCAGTGGCTATCATCCGATCATGTGCATCACCTACATAACAATGCTGCAATCTATTCAAAGCAGCTCAATCCATTTACTGGAGAGAGAATGAGAGAGAGAGAGAGAGAGAGAGAGAGAGAAAAAAAAAAAAAACAAGCCTAAGGCAAAGCAAAATCTAAAGGAAAAAAAAAACTATAACATCCAGCAAACTATCCAGAACAGACATCATTCCCACAACAGGTATGTGAAGTATATATATGCATGTAATTGAATGTAGTACCTGGTCCATAATAATGAGATAGATGATGTGGAATGATTTATATGCGCCATAAGGTGTTGTTGTAATGATGTTCAATTGAACAACTGCTATGGACAATAGTGTCTGTCCTTGTGGGTAGTGGGCCTAGCTGTCAACTGTGCAGATCAGCACTGACTGACAAGATGCAAGCCATCATAGTGTATGTTGTGTAATGGGAAGTATGTATATTATGTGTACAATAGCTGGTGGTGTAAGTAATGCCATTATGATGGACACGTGGGACCCACAGCCCACCCCTTGCAGGATACTCAGATTAATCTGTAATGTAGCATGCAGGAATGCCATAGGTGTGTAATAGGGTTACCTGCAATCAGGTCCTTCATATACTGCCATAATGTCAGGCTGTGTCCATATGTGGCACCTGTCTGTGTTGTTGCAAGGCAGAACAGTGCAACTGTGCAGGAAGGTGTTGTGAGAGTGTGGACCTGATGTCTGAATGTACCCCACATATAGGTATGCATATGTGTACATATGTACATATATATATAATATATGAAGATGTATATATATATATATATATATCTATATGTATGTCCACAAATGTACAGATACGCATGTGTAGACATATATATGAGCACATATATACATCCCATATATCTACACATATACATATATATACCTATATGCACATGTCCACATATATACAAACATACACACAAACTTATATGTATGTAATATATGTCCCCTATATTACTAACACAGTGATGCATGCTATGTTTGAGGCAGCAGCACACATAGCAATACAAACAGATATCTACTGATGGCAGTGTGTTCAACATGGACGGGTATGTCACATGTTAACCCCTTGTTGGGACCACATTGCCCTCGTCTGTGAAGTATGGAATGGGAATATGGGGAAGTATGGCAGGTATAGTTGTGGAGGTGGTCATGGTTGGTAGATATAGAGGACAGTCTACAGGGGAGGTATGTGACACATGTGGTGGGTGAACACCCTGGATGGTGTGTGTGGTCTGTGATGTGGATGCCCCATGGGCCCCAATATGGACACAATGGGAACAAGCCTCCCACCCACTGCTACTCACAACAGCAGTCCATGTCCTGAAGGTGCCTGGCCTGGAGGCTGAGCAGGAGGAGCATGTCAGCCCTGTGAATGTGCACTGTGTGCCTCAGAGTCATGTAACACATCCCACATGTGTCTGTGAAGCACGTCATGGAACAGACCCTGGACCTGACCTCAGGGTACAGGAACATGTCTGTGTATGCTCCAGGGGGGACAACATCCCCTGGGTTGGTTCCACCTGATGGTATTGCTGGACCAGTACATGAGGAGGTCCCAGGGTGGGACACACATGTGATGTGGCCAGGTAGCATGGGAAGATGGGTTAGGAGAGGTGTTTCTGCTGGGCAATAGTACATATACATGTTATTGTGTCACTGTTATAGAACATATGTTGGTTTTAATAGTCTACACAATACCGGAACATGTCTAACAGCATGTATAGATATCCCCAATAACACAGAATGTCAGATGTGCACCAATCACAAAGCACCCATACCACAGGCATATATGGAACCATAGTGATCCTGACAATGGCATGCAGGTGAATAGTCTGTAACAGGCTATCAATGATAGTGTCCACACAGGGAACATGGCTACAATCACATAGCAGAAAGTGTGGTACAATACAATAACTGTCAAACTGGTAGATAAGCTGTAGCCATACCTAATGAGTTGTCTGTACAGTTTGTTGTAGCTGATATGGTGGGGGGACAGAGATGTGTATTAAGAACTGTGGTAACCTTGCTGTATGAGTTGCTCAGACCTGTATCCATTTCCATGTCTTTCAGCCAAGATGTGTGCAATCAGACCTCTGCACGTACGGCTAATGCACGGCTCAAAGGCATCAAGGAAATACAAAAACATGGTAGAGCCAGTAAACAGTGGACCAAAATCTGTTTATTGAAGGAAGGAGGAAAACAACATACCGGTTTTGGCCCTTAGGCTTTCCTCAATGTTTGTCAGCCAAGATGTCCCATGCTCGTTTGCCAACTTATGCAGCAGCCGAAAATGAAATGCTGATCACATACTTAATCCAGCACTACCCTGTGATATTTGGCAGGGCCACACATGATCAACAGGAGTGGACTGCCCTGTGGAATGACCTAGTCCACACAGTGGACCGCCATGTGGAACAACCTAGTCCACAAGGTCAATGATGTCGGACTGCACAACTGCAGTTATGAGTAGGTCCAGCATCATTGTACTGACCTGCTTCGCAATGCCCGTTGATATGCTGCTGCAGTCCAGGGGGATCACCTCACCATGGGGGGGGGTTATGCCATCCATCCCCCCTGACACATGTGGAGGAGCTCCTGGCCAGCCTCATAGACCTGCCCATCAGGCCACTGACTGACCGCCGGACACCTTGGTGGAGAGGGTGGCACTCTGGCCAAGGATCTTGCAGGTAAGGACACAAGGCACATCAGTAGATCACTGTTGCGTATACATCTGCATCAGTACAGGTAGATCATGCATATCTGACATGTCATAGATATATTGTGTTGCTGCATATTAGTGATAAGCAGATGTCCAGATCTGGTAGTATTGTGGAAATGTACCATTGATGTATTGTAATACTGCACCCACCCTGTAGCATTGCCGCAGGTGTGGCCACTGACATTGCATCTCTCACCCTCTTATGTAGGTCCCTCTGGGATACCACCAAAGCAGCAGCCTGTAGCTGGTGAGTATGGTTTATGTAGATGTTTGCAAACACACCGGGCATGCAATGGCGATGGTATATTCCATGCACACATCTAACACACCTACCATGAATGCATGCTGTACATGTGCATGTATGGTTGGTGTGAAATGCATGGCGTCACAGGGATAACCATGATGGGGTATTGGAAGGGTATGTCAGACACCTGCATGATAACTAACATCCTGTCATTGCAGAATATGTCCACAGGGAGTAACATAATGGTGGGAGACATGGCCTACAGTAGGGACATGTTCGGAACAACACCCATATACAGTGCAACACCATTGTATATACCTGTAGAACAATGGCAACTGCTGCAGCGATACACTATGGCATAAGGCCTTACAGTGGTCCACATTACCAGTTGGATCTAGGCTGTAACATTAGTGTTCAGTGCATGGGACACTGCAAAGTGACACAGATGTGTAGGGCTTACCAGTCATGCATCTGCTAAAAGGCTAAAGGAGGGGAGGGGTGTCAGCATGACACACCAGTGCACTGCAGCAGGGATCCTAAGGATGTTATGAATGGTTTTATCTGCACATAGTCAGGTTCATGACCTGTGGCAGCCATAAACCTGCACCCACAGCAATAGTGACAGCAGTGTGTGAACACCATGGGATGTGCACATGAGTAGACCTTGCAATCATGCAGAATAAGGGGACATGTGTAGGGCAGACTGAACATACACTGGCAAATGCAGATGGCCCATGGTGGTATACCCCTGCCAGGTGTAGTGACTGCTTTTGTAAACACAACAAGAGGTGCAATAAACCATCAAGATAAGGGTGTGCACACATATGCTCACACAGTGTTTATGCATCATGGTCAGCAGCCGCACACCTAACACAATCCATAGAGACTGCATGTGAAAGTACAGGACATATGTCACATATCGGGCTCATGTACTGCTAAGATATGCAGTGATGTGGTCAAATGGCAGATCAAGGATGGGTGCATCAAATCAATAAAGGTGAGCACCCCCCCGAGAGCCATGGTATGCTCTGATGGTTGTCAGTGTAAGACTATTGGATTGGTCATGCATGGTCTGCTGATGTTGAGAGCTTTGCATCAGACATCAGGCATTCACAAATGACATCTGTCCACATATCATACCAGGTATGTGCTGCTGCAAAACATAGGGGCTATGAGCATTAAAGCTGACATAACCAACGCAGTAGTACACATTCAGCAGTGGGCTGTACACCTGTGAGGTGTGGTGCACAGTACATGGCAGAGTGCATAACAGGAGCACAGAAATACCGTGTTCATGGACACAGTTGTACCAGGGGAAGGGGCTTGACCTAGTGACACAGGACATGCATCACACACATGTATACTGTTGCCAGCATGGATTGACTATAGCTGCACTGCATGATGTTGGGTACCACATGTTGTGCATGTTGACAGAGGGGTAATAGGAGGACTGTGTGTACTCTCATTGTGCAACCTCACCTGTATGTGTGTGTGCATCCTGGTGGGTATTCAGTTTGTCTGTAAGGTCACTCTGGGTGAAGTGGAGGGAGGTTGATGCATGTAGGATGCTTGTGTGCATGTGCATGTGTTTGTGTTGGCCATGTATGCACATGTGTAATTGTGGGGTGTTCATACAGCAGTACCTCCCTCTGGGATCATGCAGTACATGTACATGAATTGCCATATTACACACCAGAAGTACCTGTCATGTGTGTAAACACAGGACAGCTGATAGTATAATATGGTCTGTAGCATGGAACAGGCATCCAGAGGGAAGGTAGACACCAGGTACACTGTTAATATCACATTCAGCAGAGAGGTCAACTACAACCCATGTATGTAGCAGTACAGATACATTGGGAAGTACTAGTCAACACCAGGTAGTGTATTCAATTATTACAGTTGTCACATGATAGGTTGAAGGAGCAGCATATCTGGCAAGTACTGAACCATACATACACATGACACACCAGTGCGTGATATTATAGATAGAACATAGCAGCCCACACATATAGCGGCCATGCTCATGATGTCCGGACATACAGAGGGTGCATACCAAATGGCAGCAGTGAGGCCATGTGGAACCACTACACACAGGTCTGGCAGGTAAAGTAGCAACAGGCCTTGTGTTGTGACTGGTTGTGTAGCCATTTAGAGGACTGATATGTTAATGAGTGGTATCGATGTGTGTATGTTAACAAGTGTGATGCAGGATGGGGTACCACATAGACATATATGTGGGACTGTCTGTAAAACCATGGACAGGTAAGTATTATGGTGGTGTGTGTGTGTGTGTGTGTGTGCGTGTGTGTGTGTTTTTACTGTTAGGCAATGCTGTACAGGTTTTAAAGTGCATTTATTGTTTTCCCCCACAGGTAGTGAGGTGGGTCAGGGTCCCTCCTGCATGCAATCTGATGTAGGTGTCCATACAGACACCAAAGATGATGATAGTACTGTTGAAGCACAGGTGGGGTTTTCAGGGGCTGACACTGCACCAACATTTGACATCCCCCTTTTAGCCACCCCAACCCCGCACACAGTTTCAGTGCCTATAGACACCCCATCACCAGCGGCCATAGCGGAGGGACAGCTGGCGTTCGGTGGCAGTGCAAAGGAAAGTGTGGAAACCATGCCTACTGTGCCCAGTCACAGCAGGTATAGCCGGATGTCTGGCAAGGCACCACATAGACGAATGTCCCAGGGTGCTCATGGTGGGGCAGCTGGACATCATGCACCTGGCAGAGGCGACATAGCTGGTACCAGCAGGTGCATGTTCCAGGCTGTCATGGCAGTACAGGCACATATAGAACATTACCACAGACAGGGCCTGAGACTGCAGAGGGTTGCTCTCACATCTGCAAATGTAAACTCCCATGAACTGGCTAGTGCCATCCGTGGAATAACTGGGTTCATGGATAGATAGTCTGGTGAGATGATGGCCCTCATCGACCATGATCTGTCCGTGCTTGAACGTGTGATGGGTGTGGGTTGATGGACTCGTGGATGTAGGCCAGCAACACCTATTGGTAGTCAACGTGGATGTGCTAGGACACCAAGGGGTTCCCACAGTGGCAGTACCAGCCCCAGCACTGTGTGGGGGGGTGCTGTCCACACCATACCACAGCAGACCATGAGCATGTGGTCCTGGCCAGTCCCAGGAGGGACCTGGTACTAGCAGATGTTTGTCATTGGCAGGTGAGAGTAGCACATCAAGGCCTGTACCTGGATGTGCCCATGGAACCGCTGGCAGACACAATTCACATGTCCATGGCCGGAGGCAGTGAATTGCACACCCTGTCAAGTATGGTCTGCAGCTGTCCATAAACACCTGTGCAGGGCAGCCACATGGCAGAACTGTGTGCATGCATACCCACACACTATGCAAACACACCTAGGACAACCCCATACCTACACACACCACATCATCATGTCCAGCTCAGCACAGTACACCCCTCACCTACACACATGGTGTCAAATGTATGGCCCACCCCCTGCCTCTGGCAAACCAACATCACACCCTGTGCATCTGATGATACCTGTGCCACATCCCTATCATCCATACCATCAATGCAGGGACAGGCTAATATGGTTCTGATCCACATGGTGACTGTACTACAGTGTACCATAGTACTGCAGTGTAACATGTTGTAAGGAGCTAAGTGTGTTGCATAAATGGCAGGTAAAGTAGCCTTCCAGCAATGATGCATTATAGTTGTTAGTAACACTGGTTGGTTGTGGTCTCTATAATGTTATCCATTTGTGTTGTAGGTGAACATGTGTCAGCATAAGGATGGTCCATAGTCATATTCCACAATGGGGTATGGCACTGTGGTGACACCATGGCTGTGACATATCTTGGTTACAGTTGAACACATGTCACAGGTAATTAAAATGGTTATTGCCTGTGCCACATGGACAGGTGACCCACTGAGGCATGCATACCCTGCAACCTGATGTAGACCCATCAACATACATGCACGCTGTTAATTGGCAACACTGGGACTAGATCCCTACTTAGCTATGTAGTGATTCTGAAGTGTATGGCTTACATTGCACATACCACACAGCGTTTAGAGTGAGGTGTTTCCCAGGTTACATGATACATGCAGAACACCCCCAGACATGTAGAGTATGCTAATGGGGGGATGTAATGAGCATATATGGACATTTCATAGTGTGACATACCGTCAGATACACGTTAACAGACACATAACAGCCAGACACACATCCGAGATACCAGGTCCTATCACTGTGAACTAACCTGACCATGTGTCCATTGTGTTACTGGTAGACTGCACACAGCACAGACATAACCAGCTTGGATTGTGGTATCAGTTACCTGTATGGTTGATGGTGACAGTGGTAACCATAACATGGTACATGGGATATATACCAGGTGTACCTTGGTGTAATGACAGTGTACACATCACCCACATCCTCCAGTGGATATTGTACTCCCTGAAACCCATGATGACATTCTACTATACCCACCATCACTCATTTGCCACGACTGTGGTACAACCCATAGTAATTTCCAACAGTGGAACTACAGGGATATACATCTAATGTACATGCTACACGTGTAGTAGGGTGTTGCATTGTTATGCCTCACCTATGGGCAGCAGCAACACTATCTGTACTACTGTGTGGCAATGGGTATTGTAATAGGAGTATGTGGCCTCAGAATGCTGAACCCTACAGATATACAGTGATGCACAACTACACACACATGCCAGAACACAGTGGGTATCCCATGCCTAGCAACACATTTGTAAAACACTGTTGTGCTGGTACTGCAAGGCTCATGTAGCCGGTATGGGGGGAGCTTAACGGGATACATGTAATGTTCAATACAGCATACTCAGTCATGCACATGTACACATATGTCAGTACAGGGGTGCATCGCTGCAGGTGGTCATAACTGTGTACCTACCTATTGTCCAAGTGGAGATGGGTTGTGTAGGGGTTGTGTGTACAGTGGTATCCTGGCACCTGCCAGGTGGCAGCAGGCAATCTATCGACAGACACTACTTTGGTGACCCTCAGGGTGAGAATGCCATGCATCAGCCAATCCTCCAAGTGCCTCCTCACATGGCCACTTAGGTGATCAAGTTGACATGTATGCAACATACACATAGTTAGTGTCTGTGATGTAGACCTGTACCCAAGCATGTTCTGTTGACTGTGGTAGTGTACTGGAGATACCTGTGGCATGTGGTAAATACAGGGTGATATCTCCTATATGTGCCAGTTCTTTACACAGCTGGGGCAGACATGTCAGTGACAATCAAGCTTAGGTTGCCTGTGCATAAACCAGTTGGATATCTGCCATCTACACATCTGTACAGGGACTGACATTCATCAGCTTGGCAAGTAGCTATGCAGTAGCATGTGTGTGTTGACAAATAGATGTCTGACAACAATATGTATGCCATAACTACATGTTGGAAGCCCTCACTAACATGTGCTGTTTAGATGGTAGTCTACAGTTACATTCCACATGACGGTTCATTACCCAGTAAGGGGTATATACTATGACACAGCTCACACACCAGGGATACAACAGGGAGGCCTCAGTGTCCAGCTATGTCCGCAGGTGTGCCTGTTGTCAGTACTACATTTAGCACTATACTCTTGCCTGGGTTAGCACTGTCAACAGTAGTACTGCCATGATACACTACATGCCAGTGTGACAGCATGTACCCTAGGCTATACACCTGTATGTGACACATTCACATGGATAGTGCTGAACAGGCATCATATATGTCTGTGTCCCACACATGACACTCACACCCCTTGCTACTGTAAAGAGAGCACATAGGCGCATGTATTGTACATGGCATTACATACACGTGTTACAGATTATCAGACTGGGAGGTGTGACCTGATTACCAGGACTAAGCCATGCTTAGCAAGTATCAACATTGCTGCAATATAACAGCTGAGCTGATTTATGCACTGGTAAGTGAAGCCTACACTGTTTAAGGGCCCGTAAGTTTACCTGTAGCTTAGCACTGCTTAGCTTCACGCAAACCCACACAAACTTGCTTAAAGCTGCTCAAACCTGCTTTAACCACTCTGTATCTGACAGCCCTTGTTCTGCCCAGCAACAAAATGAACAGCCCTTGCAGGTCTTGAACCCAGGACCCTGTACACTGAAGTCACAGCACTTAAACACTACATCATAACCACTGTAAAGACGGCTGTTGTTTTACCAATATAGCTGTCAATATATATATTGAGAAGTATTGAACAATTGCCTTTAGTTCCTAAATTGTGTAGTCCTTGTTATTAGTATGACTGTTGCATCACGTATGTTGTTTTATCTAACTGTACACATAACAGATACATATAGTGAGATACATCTGTGTGGGTATACACAACTGTGAGGTTTACTCATGACAGGAATATGGTTGTATACATATCATAGGTCTATATATGTCTACATGTACATACACATGTTGTTGTTATTTGTCTTTCGGCTTTTCCTGGTTAGGGGTCGCCACAGCAGAACTCCAGTCTGCTAATGATTGGCAGTTGTCTTTTTTTTTTTTTATGGTGTCGAGTTGCCAGCCCGACGCCCAACCTTCAATGAAGGCACGCCCATTCAACGCATGTCTTTCGAACTCCCACTCGACTGTGGGGAGGACATGCAG
This sequence comes from Protopterus annectens, assembly GCF_019279795.1. Lineage (NCBI taxonomy): Eukaryota > Metazoa > Chordata > Ceratodontiformes > Protopteridae > Protopterus > Protopterus annectens. The sequence continues at coordinate 215,779,016 of NC_056729.1, read as the reverse complement.
ACTCCACACAGAAGGCACTCCCAAGCCGAGACTCAAACAGGAGAACCTCTTGCTGTGAGGCAACAATGCTACCGCTGCACCACCGCGGAAGTAGTATACCCATAGATATGTCTGTATACACATCTGTATAATGCAACATATATATGGTCATGTGTACGTCTCTTCGTATGTGTATATGTATATATATATATATATATATATATATATATATATATATATATATATATGCATATATATATACATATACACATATATGGGTCCCCTTCAGAAGATAGAATGTTTACAAGTTCGAACCACATATGGCCGAGACCATATGTTCGAACTTGTAAAAGTTCGATCAGACTGAATGGAGATCTCCGTACAGTGCGGAAATGGAAGATTTACCATTTCCGCAATGTAGTGCGATCTCTGAGTTGGTATATTTAAGTAAGAGGGTGTGGGGATGCAGGGTGGTGCAGCCCCCCTGCTATAGATGTTTAGTTGTGTTTTGTTGTTTTATTTGTTTTTACTTCAGGGTTCCAACTTTTAAGAGTTCAAACAGATGGTCTCAGCCATATGTGGTTCAAACTTGTAAATGTTCGATCTACTGAAGTAGATCCATACATATATGTATATATAGATATATGTATATATAGATATATGTATATGTATATATATATAGATATATGTATATACAGCTATATATATATGCACATCCTATGCGTACAGATATGCCTAGTTATGTTGGTATATATAAAAATGTGAAATTGAAATTTTGAACACTAATATCAAGTCACATGTAGATTTCAACAGGTATAATTATGAGTATAAACAAATTTTCTCGACTATAGACCAACAGATATCTTGTAACATGGAGATGAAAATGAAAAAACTGAAAAGAGACATAGATGCATACAATAAACTAACAGCATACCCCCCCCCCCATTCTCAGAGTGTTGGCGACAGTCTAGGTGCTCCTATTAACCTAACTAATGGGGTTATGAGGCAGACAGCTAGTTCCAGTAGGCCGGTCATCGGAGAGGGTGTGGAGGATGTTGTTCCTACAGAAAATTTTGTAACTGATGGTGGTAGGGATGAGGAGATTTCTCGTCCTACACCGTCTTTTTTTCGAACCCGGAACAGAACCACCAGAGGTTTTACAACACGAGGAGCCATTACAGGAACAACAGCAAGAAGCCTTTTCAGAAGTAACAAGAAGGACAAATCCTGACATTATCAGTAACAGTTTTGGAGACTTTTTTGTTTATAACTATTCGAGTTTTACAATTACTATGGAGATGTCTGATTTATTTTCAAAAGGTCTTACCTTTGTTCCATGGAGACATTTTAACTTAGCATACACACTACTTGATTTGAAGTTGTTTATACGTAGGTTGAATTTATTGTCAATTTTTGGTAACACTGCTTTAGACAAAAAAACTTTGAGAGTCCCAAGTACATTCAACCCCCCTATCCATCCTTTACTTTTTTTATTTGAACACTTGTGTGAAACTGAAATTAGAAACTTGGTTAACTGTTCTAGGACATTTGCGAACAAAAACTTGTCTGATGACGAAGTAGACTTGTTGGATACTTTAAAAAGTTTACCTGTCAGGATCCTTAAACTGGACAAGGGGGGTGGTTTACTACTAATGGACACTTGTCATTATGAAAACTGCCTCATCCACATGTTATTGCAGGATGCTTATACACTATCTAGCATTAATGAATTGAATGCAGCGTATAGGTGCATCCATGTTTTCTTGAATGACTTGTTTTTAGAAAATGTTATAGAACAAGATGTGTTGAAATATTTGACTGTTTCGTTCCTTACGATTCCAACAGTTTTCGGATTGCCCAAGATCCATAAAGATGTGTACAACCCCCCCATGAGGCTATTGGTTAACGCTAGGGGTTCTATCACTTACCCGATAGCCAAGTATGTGGACAACATATTGAAAAAATATGTTGAAAAGGAAACACACATTTGTAAAGATTCTTGGGCTTTTTTGAAAGCCATAGGTGCTTTAGAATTCAAGAGAGGCCATAGATTTTTGACAATAGACGTAAAAGACCTCTATACGTCTATTCCTCATGTTACAGGGATAGACTGGGTCACTGACCGTTTATTGCATCACAATGCTAGCAGTGTAGAAATCAGATTGTTGCAGGAATTGTTAGATGTCATTTTGAGGTGCAACTTTGTAACATTTGGGGGAGAGATATATTTACAGAAGACTGGTGTAGCCATGGGCTCACCAGTAGTGGCCAGTTTTGCCAACATGGTTATGGCTTAATGGGAACACAGATATGTGCTTGGCAATTACAACGGTCAGTTCAAAATTGATTTTTACACCAGATTTTTGGATGACATCTTTATACTGACGGAAGGTTCAGTTAATGATGTGAGAACCTTCATGGACTATCTCAACTCCAGCACGTTTTTTTTGAAGTTCACATTTAAAGAGTCTGATTCTAGAATTTCTTATCTGGATGTAGACTTATATAAAGACATTTCTGCTGGTAGCTTTAAGGCTAAAATATTTCGGAAGAGTTCTTACTCTAATACCATGTTACACTTCACCAGTGCCCATCCTGGGCACCAGAAAAGAGGGGTAGTCAAGGGGCAACTTGTGCGCGCTGCTCGAATGGTAACCGATGATGAACTATTTTTAGAAGAATGTGAGTTCATTAAGGGATTGTTCCTACATAGAGGTTACCCAGACAAGTTTATTCATGACCTGGTCACTGAGGTCCAGACTAAAAGGTATGGGGGTGTTTATAAACCTATTTTACAAAGTAGTTCGTTCACTAGTTGTTCACTAGAACATCCATCTCCAGTTATGCCTGAAGTCTTTTTAGACAGCAAGAAAGTTGACACTTCTATCTCTTTCATTACCAATTACAGTGCTGAGATTCACCTAATTAAGGAGGTGGTTGTCAAGAACTGGAGTATTTTCTTGTGTGATGATGCCTTACAAGCTAAGTTTGGCACTTTGCCTAGGTTTATATATAGGAGGGGTGACAACCTCAAACGGATATTAGAAACAAAAAAGGACACTCGTGTTAGAATAGAGGGCACTTTCAAATGTGAGAGTTGTAACGTGTAGGCATATTGCCACTGGTTCGAGCTTTAAAATTGCTGGGTCTTCTTTCTCCACTGTTGGTAGATTCAACTGTAAATCTCGATGGGTTGTTTATTTGGCTTGCTGCCAGTCTTGCCCAGCATTTTATGTGGGCAAGACTGACAGAGGTTTTAATGAAAGAATCTATGAGCATTTATACTGTATTAGGAAAAACAAGTGTGAAAATGCTTTGGCGAAACATGTTAATGACCACCCTCAGCATAGTTTTACTTTTAGAGTACTTTGACATCCGGGGGGGGGGTCCTTTTCAACTATTATTAGAGCGCCTAGAAGTGATTTGGCAGCTGAAACTCTGTTCTTATAGACTTCCAGGTCTCAATGACAGAGTAAGTTTAGCTTGCATTTTGAAACTTAGAAGCATGCAGAGGTAATGTTATTATGAGTACTTTTCACTTATTATTTTTTACTTTTTACCTTTTGTCATTAAAAAGGTTTTATATACTATGTTTTTTGGTTTTAAACATTTTAAATATTATGTTCATACATATTTCCACTTTGTTTTGTTTTTAAAACACATCTTCCATGGATTTGACTGTTGTATGCAGTAGTACTTTAAGAAGTTTTGAGATCAGCTTTTTCCCACACATTGATGTCAGTGAGTTTCAACCAGTTGGTTGGTCCATTCAAATGTATCATGTGTTGTTAATTGTGTATTTAAGGAGTTTTTTTACATTTGCTACCTTTTGATGTCTGTCTAAAGAAGTTCAGTTTTTTTTTTTTTGAACGAAAAGTGGATGTTAATAAAACACTTAACATTGGACTTTTTGCTGCTGGTTCTGCTGACGTGGATTTTGTTTTATCTATTTCAGTTTGTTTTAATTTTTCTGTTGCTTCAGTATGTTGGTATATATGTAGATATCTCTAACTATATGTGCATACATATCTATTCTGATATGCCTACTACTGTCAATATATATATATATATATATATATATATATATATATATAGACATACATAGATGTGCATATGTATCGCTATCTATATGTGTGTAGACATATATTGCTCTGTATATGCATATATCTGATTGTTTGTATGTATATCTATGTACATATGCATATCCATCTATGTATGTCGATATCTATATGTGTATATATCTATATAGATATCTGGAGAATTATATATACATATATGCTCCCCATATGTCCTGAACATGGAGTGGAGCCCTACCTCAGCCCTTATAGCCCCAACTTTGTAGTGTAAGGGGATGTCAGGTATGCATGGCAGGTATATTTGTAGACTATTGCTATTGTAATAGGGATTGTCTTCACAGACATGTTGCATGTGGGAAGTCACATCTGCATTTAACATGTGCGCCATTGGCTACTGACAGACATCCTAAGGACATCACAGCACAGTACCACTGCTAGCACAGTAATGCTCTTGTGCACTACAGCAGAGATATTCCCCAATATATGTGAACAGTCTGACACACTCTGGACAGTCCAAAGGTATACACAGAAGCTCTTTGTGCAAGACATGTGGATGAAGCCTGACAATGTGGATGATAACAGCAATGTAGATGGGTATAAAATGTACCTACTGGCATACATTTGCCCCAATAGGTTATGAATTCACACACCCCTGTCTGTCCTGACACATAATTACGGCTGGTACAGAGGTGCCATGGCCACATACTACCCACTAGTTATTGACATACATCTGTACTGCATCCCACTGCTTTGTCTGACATACATGACTGTTATGGTGGCCTGGCAGCAGTACATCTGACAAGTATCTGGACATGACATCTCACTGGGTAAGTACACTAAGCTGCTAGGTATGTAACAAAGCACTGTGAGGGCTACAGGCATACTGGCTCAACACTGGCCAACATTTCCTATGGGAGAATACACATGTACCTGCATATATAGCAGGCTCTACAGGCATGTCATAGCACAGAGTAACAGACACTTGTGTGAAAGTGCATAACCACAACCAATGTGAACAAAGCCACAGCCACATATGGTACGCTACCTTAATATTACAGTATATGGGCTATCTTCTCAACACCATCCTCATACGTGCCACTCACACACTAACCCTACATATATTTGCCCACTACACAGTGTGGTCCGATTCCTGTCTGTGGTATCGGACATGTGTGTGTTTGGCCCTACAAATATGTAAGCCGATAGGGTAACATACAGTGGAGCAGCATGTAACAGATAGACCAGGACCAAGACCAATGACATCTACCACAGTCTGTACACAGGCCAAAGTACATATTATCAATACACACACTGTCAACAAGCACCATAAGTACACAGACCTCAGTACTGTACACACAACCACACAATGTCCAAGCTATGTCATCAAATATAAACCCTACTATACATAACATGTGTAGCAGTCTGATATCTCACTGGCTTGTTATCAGATATGATGTCACTAAATATGGTCTATAGAACATATGCACCTCTTACTGCATGAAATATGTACAAAGGGTGACAGAGTTGTGGCTGGAAGCACAAACACAGGGTCAATATTGACATGTTGCTGTGATAACCTCATACATTTACTGTTGTAACAGGGTTTGTTGCAACATATGTCCTATGAGGGATATGAAGTCAGTAACTTGCACAACTGTCATCATCTACAGACTGCAGTCCTCACACTACCTTCTGCAGTTCACAGATAGGTGCTCTGTGGGTTACACATGAAACAAAAGGCACTACACACTGCCCATTCTGCAGATGATCCTACAGATGGGGGTTTCCTCATAAACATAGCACTGACATGACAGGTATTAAAACATGTACTTATAACATCTACTTATAACCCTCCTAACTACTCTCATCACCACCTATCTCTCTACCTCCTACGAACAACCCCTTCCTTTTACTATAACAAGTCCAAACAAACCCTAACATCCCCCCTGGCCCTAACAATTACCTATCTCAATACCATCCACAAAACTTCCTACCTTCAAGCTAAATATCACCGACTTTCTCACATTAAATATCCTACTCTTGGCCTTAAAAAACATTTTTACTACTACTGCAAATTTTTTCAATTTTACAACCCTATATTAATCTGCTCATTAATAGATGGCGACATTCACCCCAACCCTGGCCCTAACTCTCCCCCACCATCCTCTAATTGCCACCGACTCAAAATAAGACCAACACCATCTACCAAACCCCCCAAATCACTTTCAATTGCACAATTAAATATACGTAGCATTTGTAACAAAATACCACATATTCATGCCCTTTTAGATGTCCAACAGTTTGATATCCTCTGTCTAACCGAAACTTGGCTCAAACCTACAATTAAAGATAATGAAATCATCCCCCCTGGCTATAACATACTCAGACAAGACCGCTTAAACAAAAAAGGTGGTGGGGTGGCAATTCTCTATAAAACCGGACTGCAAATAAGTAAAATAAATCATACCCTTCCATCTCACAATAATGTAGAAATAATTATTTCCAAACTTCAGCTCAACCCTCACAAAACAGTTAACATTATCTGTACCTATCTTCCCCCAGGAAAAAATCCCACTATTTTAGAAGACCTATTAAATTGGCTTTCACTAAATCTCCCTCAAGAAACAATACTTTTAGGAGACTTTAATATTGACTGGAATTTATGTCAACATACCTATTCACCCACCCTTATTAACCTGCATGGCTTCTCTCAAACTATAAACTCCCCAACAAGAACAAACAAACAGAATAATAAAGAAAGTATACTTGACTGGATACTTATAAACAGTCCTCAACAAAAGTATACAACAGGAACTCTCCCAGATGACCTCAGCGACCACTCCCTAACTTATATCATCAGGCATAGAACAGGTTTAACTATCCCTACCCAAGTTATAACATCCCATAGCAAGAAATTCTTTGATCCCATTCTGTTTCAAAATGAACTTATGCAAGTCAATTGGTCATCTCTTAAATCTCTCCCCATAGACGAAGCTGTTAGCCACTTCAATCATACTTTTCTGACAATCCTAGAACATCATGCTCCAATGCGTTCTATAAGAATTAAATCTAAAACAACCCAATGGCTTTCAAATACTACTAGGAAACTAATCCTTAGTAGGAACAAAGCCTGGACTAAATGGCGTACCTCAAAAAACACAACTGATCGCCTCATTTTCAGAGAACAAAGAAATTTAACAAAGAAAGCCATCCTACAAGATAAAAAGAATTTTTATACTCAGCTACAACAATCATCCCTACACCAACCACATAAATTTTGGACCGCCATTAATACACTGTTATCCCCTGGGAAAATTGCCACACCTAATCCAATTGATTCAAACCCCGACTGCCCATTACAAACAGCTAATGCCTTTAATACTTTCTTTACCTCTGCCATTCTTAAGCTAGCTAACCAACACAGCCCTGATACCTCCAAACTACTAATCCAGGGTCCCACTCCCCCCCCATTCCACCTCAAACCCATACCCACCACATATATATCATCCTTACTTCAAAAATTAAAACCCACGACCCCCTCGGCTGACAAATTACCAGCAGAATTCCTCAAAATTGGTGCAAAAGCTATAGCTTACCCGATCTCTATACTGATTAACAGGACCTTAAAAGAAAGTACAATTCCTTCATTATGGAAAACCTCATATATCATCCCACTGTTCAAAGGTGGTGACTCTGCGGAGTACTCCAACTTTCGCCCCATAGCATTATTATCACCACTTGCAAAAATAATGGAGAAATGCATCCACAAACAGTTACTAAATCACCTACTAAATAACAACCTCCTAGCTAAGTGCCAACATGGTTTTCGTCCTTTCCATAGTACTACTACAGCCTTACTATCCTTTATCGACTCAATTAACAAAAACCGCAACAATAATATTCCTTCTTCAGCCTTCTTCGTTGACCTATCCAAAGCCTTTGACATGGTCAACCACAAACTTCTCCTCCATCATCTGAGGTCCCTCTCTTTTGACAATACAGCCTTAAATTGGTTCACATCCTATCTGGACAACCGAAAACAGGCTGTACTCTGGCATAACCACCTCTCTGATCTCCTTCCCACCTCTATAGGAGTCCCTCAGGGCTCTATCTTAGGCCCTCTACTATTTTCTATTTTTATAAACGACCTTCACCTAGCCACTCCCCTATCAACTTGCATTCAATATGCAGATGATACAACCATCATTTGCTCAGCCCCAACACAGTCTGAACTTTATTCTCTCACACAAAATACCTTCACAACCATAGAGCAATGGTTCTCTAACCATTGTCTCCTCCTTAACCCAAAGAAAACCAAACTCTTGATTTTTATACCCACTCTCTTGTCTCCCTCCATTAATTTCTCACTCACAGCCAACAATGGCATCCTTATCTCTCCAGACAATACCACCAAACGTCTGGGTATAACAATTGACAACCAACTAAAATTTGACACGCACATTGACTCTACAATAAAATCAACTAACAGAAAACTAGGCTCTCTCTACAGAATCAAATCTTTCCTTACTCCAGAAGCCAAAACTACAATAGCTAGAACCCACTTAATCTCTTCCCTATTATATGCCTCCCCTATTTATACAAATCTTTCTAAATATAATCTTAATAAACTAACTACATCATATAACAATATTGCCAGATTTGCTACAGCCTCTCCATACAGGTCTCATCATTGCTCCAATCTTAAAAGACTAGGGTGGCTTGAATTACCCAATCTAATACAATTTAATCAACTTACAATTGCCCATAAAGCCCTCTACCACCCTGACAACACTCCAATGCTCTCCACCCTCATAAAACCCTATAACAATCTGAAGAACCTGCACTCCTCTAATAAAATACCGATTCATACTTCTCTATCTAAGAACTCAGCAGGTGACTCTATATTTTCCAAATCAGTTGGTAAAATATGGAATCATCTACCCCAAGACCTCATAACTCAAACATCACTCCCACTTTTTAAAACTAAACTAAAACTCTTCTTTTCCAACCACTGGCTTTGCTCTTGCAATAACCCAGACTAACCATTTTGTACCTCCTTGCTATTTGACTCTTTACACCCACTCTTTTTCTTATATCTAACACTCTAAATTATCCTCTACAAAACTGTTTCTGTTACTTCATTACTAATAAAGGCATAAAACCACTACTTTTCAACTTCTTACAAAGATGTAATAGAGTAACTAGGTATTTTACTTGTATTTTTCTTCTTTACATTTTTTGTAATAGAGTAATTAGGTACTTTACTTGTATTTTTTCTACTTTACTAAACCTCATATTGTACTCAAATGCTTTTACTTCCAGCAGAAAGTTTAAAGTACATGTTTTTAGATTTTATTTGTATATGTTTATATATTATGGTAAATTTTTTGTTTATTCTTACTATAGTAGTATTGTAGAGGAGCTTTTCTCCCCGGGCCTCCACTGAAAATGGACATGTATCCAGTTGGACTAGCCCGGTAAACAAATGTAAAATAAAAAAAATAAAATAAATGTAGGACAGCCATATCCACACACCACCTGTTAAACCAAAATTACTCCAAATGCCATATAGCAGCACTTACAGTCTGTAGTCATGTCAGGCACATTCCTCTCCTGTGTGTTGGCCTGTTTCCACAGTGTTTGTTGTTAGAGGTGAATCCCCAATCCATCTGTGATGCTGCTTGCCAAACAACAGATCGAGTTCCTGCTCACAGTGAATGAAAAGGCCCAACACCAACATGATGTTCCTAGATACTGGAGTGTGTTACCATACAATTGGCTATGGGAATGTTAACACAGCTGTTCCACATGCAGTCAGCTAGAGGAGGGTGACAATTCATGCAGAGGCCATCAGCTGATCAAGAGCATCACTTAAAATATACATGCTACTGCCTAAGCAATTTCCACTACACAGCATACCCGCACGTAGGGTAGGTGCAAAGCCCAAAAGGCAATCATAAATTCAAAAGCAAAGCAGGTGTAAGTCTCCACATCCACCAGAGATGGAGTAAGAGAGGCTGACAGAGGCAAAGATAAGTCAGGGAGGGGTGTGAGAATAAAACTTAAGCATGTTTGTGTCACACACCTACCAGTACAGGGTATCAAACCCCTGATGACTATGTAGTGCTATCACATGTCTATGCAGTTATTAGATGCACCACATAGTTTACATGTTGAGGAGTCCAACAAACTGATATGTGATGGTGAGTGACATCTGCAACAGTGATATGGTAACTGTATGGTAGGTGGAGTACATGTGGCTGTCCCCATGAACAGGTGCCAGCGTCAACACAGCCATACTCTCACAGGAATGCACACACATTGACACACTTGGCAGGGCCAGGAATACAACTCATCACTAGTGAGATTACCACAACACAGTACTGTGCAGGTATCACATGTACCACAGGGGTCATATGGAGGTTATATGGGCAAAGGGTATGTGGAGGTGTCTGGCATCAGACAGCATGCTTCAGTATGCCAATGTGGGTTGTAGTTTGTGTGAATGTAGTCATAAGCATCGTGCAACACACACACAGACACAGGGTGCCAGTACTGACATGCATGGGTGCATTGCTTCACGGGTGGGTAGTGGTCAACAGTGTCAGATGGTTATACAAGGCTAGGTGATGGGTTATACCTTGGCATCAGGCCACATGACAATGGTCTGCAGTATGGCTCAGGTGTGTAGTGTCTGGATTTGCCCACACAGGTGTTTATTGTAATTACTATCCAGTCACCTGGGTAACTATTGTGTGTGGCCAATGCTGTGCATTGCTTGCCATGTATGTGTTCCTTAGTCCATGACATGGACAGTGTCGGATGTGCAGAACTCCCACATGCATGTACACTGACATGTGGAACTGTAACTGGGGTGTCTGGCCCATGCTGTGTACACAGATTGTTATCATCAGATATGCCAGTCCTGGCTTCATGTGGCGGGAACTGTTAATAGACAGCAGGTTGACCCTGCACCTACATTGATAGCATGATACCTGTATTCCATGGTGTCAGTGGCTCTGTCCATACAGGGCATGTTTTTCAGGCATGGTATGTCCTTTGTGAGTCACATTTGATGGCACCACAGGTGTTGCAGGTGTGCAGTGGGGAACATAGGAAAGGTGCACTGTCTGCATGTATGTGCCTATTGGACTGATGGACAGAGTGCCATGCCCTCTGTAGCCGACTACAATCACACCATGGTTGCTATCAGTGGCAAACTGCAGGGTAGTACCAACATAGTATCTGTTGCCTAGGCTAGTGTGTGTTTATGAGTCATGGGTTGAGATCATTCTCTAGGTAATACAAGGGTTGCTAACTTTGTTCACCTGGCCTTGATGTCACATATAGGGGTATGGATTTGCACCCAAGCCTCCTGGGTATTTCACATCTGTTATCCCTGTACAGTGGACATTGTGATGCATACTAGGGTTAACATATAAGAAATATGCAAACCCTGCTCCACATTAAGTCCAGTTACACACTCATATACATCCATCTCCACACAAGATACGAATGACAAACACAGACACACACACCTTTCATGTCTTGGATTAGAACTCCTACCTAACTAGTTTGCTACATTATAGAACTACGCAGTTATAGGACATGCCACGGGATGGAGTACTCCTTCCCAAAAGGTGTATTTCACAGTGAATGACATCAGCAGGAGTGCCAAAGTAGGGCATTTGAATTGTAGTAATGACTAGCCTAAAATTCATTGCTCCCTACACAGACATACACAAAAACATCCACAACTGCCATGTGTTGGAATAGAACCGCTACCAGAGTTTTATATCACACTACAGCATGACCCTGTTATAGGATATGCCACGGGTATTACTGGAGTACTCCTTCCCCAAAGGTGTATTTCACAGTGAATGACATCAGCAGGATTGCCAAAGTAGGGCATTTGAATTGCAGTGAGTGTGACTAACCTAAAATACATTGTTCCCTTCACAGACATAGACACACAAAAACATCCATAACTGCCATTTGTGGGAATAGAAACCCTACCAGACTCCTATATCACACTACAGCATGAAGCTGTTATAGGACACACCATGGGGATTACTGGAGTACTCCTTCCTCAAAGGTGTATTTCACAGTGAATGACATCAGCAGGATTGCCAAAGTAGGACATTTGAATTGTAGTGAGTGTGACTAGCCTAAAATGCATTGCTTCCTACACAGACATATACACACACATAAACATCCACAACTGCCATGTGTGGGAATAGAACCCCTACCAGAGTTCTATATCACACTACAGCAAGAAACTGTTATAGGACATGCCACATGGATTCATGGAGTACTCTTTCCCCAAAAGTGCATTTCACAGTGAATGACATCAGCAGGATTGCCAAAGTAGGGCATTTGAATTGTAGTGTGTGTAACTAGCATAAAATACATTGCTTCCTACACAGACAGAAACCCATGCATACAGTTTCCATGTCTGGGATTAGAACTTCTAACTAGTTTATCACACTACAGCAGTACACAGTTATAGGGCACACCATGGAGATTATTGGGCTACAGCATTCCAAAAGGTGGATTTCACGGTGTATGACATCAGCAGCCTTGCCAAAGTAGGGAATTTGAATTGTAGTGAGTGTGACTAGCCTAAAAAGCAGTGATCTCTACACAGACAGGGAGACACACACACACACACACACACACACACACACACACACACACACACACACACACACACACACACACAGTTGCCATGCCTGGGATTAGAACTCCTACCTAACTAGTTTATCACACTACAGCAGTACACAGTTATAAGACATGCCATGGAGATTATTGGGTTACAACTTTCTGAAAGGTGTATTTCACAGTGTATGACATCAGCAGCCTTGCCAAAGTAGGGTATTTGAATTGCAGTGAGTGTGACTAGCCTAAAAAGCATTGCTCTCTACACAGACACACACACACACACACACACACACACACACACACACACACACACACACACACACACACACACACAAAACACAGTTGCCATGTATGGGATTAAAACTCCTACGTAACTAGTTTATCACACTGCAGCCATACACAGTTATAGGACACACCATGTAGGTTACTGGGCTACAACTTTCTGAAAGGTATATTTCACAGTGTATGACATCAGCAGCCTTGCCAAAGTAGGGAATTTGAATTGCAGTCAGTGTGACTAGCCTAAAAAGCATTGCTCTCTACACAGACAGAGACACACACATACAGACAGCTGCCATGTCTGGGATTAGAACTCCTACCTACCTAGTTTATCACACTACAGCAGTATGCAGTTATAGGATGTGCCATGCGGATTACTAGCCAACACCTTTCCCAAGGGTGTATTTCAAAGTAGATAACCTCAGCAGACTTGTCATAGTATGGCTATGGGGAGGTTAGTGTGTGTGTGCATGGGCCATAACCCATTAATTTAGAGGTTGACACACCACATGCAGCGTTATATTCTGCAGGTACATGCATACAACTGCTAGATGACTACTTCCTTGTACAGTCATGTTGCACAGCTAGCACTTGCACCACATAGTCTGTAATGCTGACAGATACCAGTGCCTATAGGCTACAGTGATTGACATCTGATCCTCATGTGCTTGTAGCCATTTGGCTGCATGCTGGGTGGGACAGGCCTCATAATGGATGGCCCCTTGTCACAGCCACTCTTTTCCACACATCTATGTATGTCTACTTTTGGCTGACTATAGTGTGTTGTCCTTGGATTTATGCCTGTATTCCTATCCACTGTGTGTGCAAAGCATGAGTGGTGCATACTGAGGAGTGTCTGCACTAACATCTGCAACTGCAAGATATGTCTGATCCACTGTTGTTTGCAGACATGGGCTTCATTTGTTTAAGTGTGTGAGCATGCCCAGTATGCCCTTCTGTACTGAATGTTTGGATCAATTCCAGGTAGTTTGTACTGCAGTGCAGACCTTTGTGTTGTACACCTACAGGTAGCATACTGTTTCTGCAGGGTATCCGTCAATCATTTGGCAATATGGGGACAAACTGTGCAGAGGATAGTGTGTACTGTAGGTGATTGTGCCTGTGCTGCTTCAGCTGCATGGTACTGCTGTTAGCAGAGATATTCAGACATGTGTACTGTTATACACTGTGATGTTTTCTGTCCTCATGTACTGTCAGTTGGACATTCTTGCTCACAGTCATGTCTTGGGGGACAAGGGTGACTGCAGCTGTGTCCAGTATTGTGGGCAGACGCCTACGTATTCATGGTAAGTTATGCCATTCTGGCGGGGGAGCTGCAGACACTTGCTGTTGGGTTTGTGTATCCAGTTCAGCACCTTGGTACAGTTCTGGCAGAGGATCCCATACTTGTACGCCTATTGACATGACAGTATGGGCTTATCTTGCTGTGGCAATGCCTCATAGCTGTACAGATTCACACAGGTTACCCAGAGGCAGGGGGCATGCTTCAGGACATTGTGGTGCATTGGCAGGTGTGTAGCCACCCATTTATGTGTTTGCAGCCAGGGATAGTGTGTGTGCACACAGCTTGGTGTCGGACCCTGCACATTCCTTGCTGCCCATGCTCCCATTCTGTTATTCTAACCTCTTCCATACATTATGCATACATTCTCTGATAATTTCCCTAAGGGTATCACCCCAGCACATGTGTGTGTTAGGGTTGGTCCACAGTTCATGCAGTGGGACATGGTGGACATGTTACTGTGGTTTGTCCACATGGCCTTGCATATGGCTTATGTGGAGTGTGTTATGTTGTTATTTCGTGTCCATGACATAACATGCATTGGCAGTATGTGAGAGACACAGGCCTTTGGCAGAAGCCTGTGGAGCTTTAGGTTTTGCTGTGGCCAGATGTGGCAGGCCATTGCATTCTGTCAGTCCTACAGTGTCAGACCACCATACAGTATATTCCCCTGGGGTGACAGAGTAGATGTGATCATTTTTCACACCAATACCTTCTATCAGTCTTGATCAGGTGGTGTAGATGATGGCAGGGTGCTACCTATAGCTAGAGACACACCTGAATGGGACACCTGCACTGCATGCTGCATTCTTCCACTATTGCCATATACAGGTGGGGTCTTACTGTACCCATTCCCCACAGCAGGGATATGACCAGAGAGGTACCTGTGGGTGGTGTTTGCATGAGCTGGGTGCATGTGTGCTTTGAAAGCTACTTGCATCTGACATGCAGATATGCATGGGGCATTACAGTTATGCTGGCATGTGTATGTATATCAGCTGTTTCCCAGTATATCAGTCCTACCTCCTTTGTGATCTGCAAGTGTTCGGGCAGACATCACCGGTATCCCCTACTACAGAACCAGTTACTGTGATGCATACCTGTATGTACAATTCCAAGGGTGTCTCCATTTCACAGTGGCACAATATATATTGTATGTCTGGGGTACTTTCCCCTGTGTACTGCTTGTATATCTAGCCCAACAGCCATGCCATGTCAGTCTTTCAGATGGTGACACATATTACCACCATACATTTACAATGGCTTACTGCTAGCATGTGTTACACTGGTGGGTATTGTCTTTGGCACTGCAGTTGTGAGGGCTTGTTCTTGTCATCAGCAGTAGTGGGCAATGGCCACCAGGTCTTACCTCAACATGCATACATACTGACCGCTCTCACACAATATGAAACACACAACATCCTAACACACACAGACCTGCATATTGTGCAAATGTTACAACCTATCCTGCTACCATGGCCACCTCTGGGCATCTGTGCTCCACTCGTATTATACCTACTCATACATGTTACTACATTTCTACATAGGATTGCGGGGAACACCTGACTGTTACTACATTTCTACACTGGATTGGGGGAAGGGGCACACGTGACTGTTTCCACATGTTTACATAGGAGAGGGGGGCACACCTGACTGTTCACAAACTAATACCAGATGACGAGGAGACCGCAACCACAATAAAATATTTATTAATGTCAAAATAAAATCACAACATTTTCGTCAGTATAACTGTCTGACTTCTTCAGATAAAATGTCACTCCTCAAACAGTCCATTTATATATTCCTTCACAACCAATATACACCAATTGATTTTCCTTAATTGATTAATTCATTTTTAAAGCCAAAAAGTTCTAAAAGTACTAATATTGAACATTACTGTAATGAACAAAACTTTACATATTTCATTAATTACATTTAAAAAAAATATATATATATATATATATATATATATATATATATATAAAATTTTGTTATTAAAACAATCTTTGTGTATTAAAATTGTAAATGATCCATGTTAAAAACAAATTCATAATTTGGCAGCTTTTAATTTTAACAATGGTAGAATAGATACATGGTTATTCATACCAGGCATCCTATTAGCTTCCAGCAACACCTGCCAAAAGGTTTCCCGGTATTCCAACCGGGTCTCCCATGGACCCCCCCCCATGGTCCCTCCTTTGTGTCTCAAGTACAAAAAATATAAATGCAGCCTGTGGGCATGTCAGGGTATGTCGGTACAAAGCATTGCTGTAATTTTGTTTTTGTATTTCATAAAAATGTTCATAGATCCTTCGTTTCAGATGTCTTTCTGTTTTGCCTACATAAAACCCCTGACAAACCTGGCACATACTTAAATAAATTAATCTCTGACTATTGCAGTTAGAATAATTTGATGAATCGATCCATCTATTTCTAGCTGGAATATAAACTTTGTCAGTGTGTGCTATATATTTGCATTGCCCACAGGCTCCACATCTGTATGTACCCTTACGTTGGTTAGAGGACACTTTAGTCTCCATCTCCCATTCCAGGATGTTTTTTATATTTTTACCCTTATGGAAAACAGTTTTCATGGTTTTCCCTTTTAAATTGGTAAGGTCAGTAATATCACAAAAGTGTCCCCACTCTTCCTCAATTATTTTTTTAATAATACATGAATTGGCACTATAATCAGTGGCAAACACTGTTTTATAACTTCCATTTAAGTCACCAACATCAGTAGAAAGGGAGGATGTAGGCAAATTTCCTAGGCCTAAAATAGGCTGATATTTTGTTCCCCTCACTACATTAACTTCTCTACAAACATTTTCAATAAGATCTAGGGGTATTCCCTCTCCAAAAACAACCTCGTGAGCACTGAACATTCATGTACATAGTCAAGGTCATCAGACATCATCCGAGAGGCTCGGACGAACTGCCCCTTGACTATACCCTTCTTCTGGTATTTTGGATGTGAACTTGTGCATCTCAAATAACTATTAGAAAAAGTGGGTTTTCTAAAAATAGTAGCTTGAAAACCATCCTTTTTAACTTTCAAGGTTACATCTAAATAATTCACCTGATTCTTGGAAGTTTGATATGTAAATTTCAGAAATTCCGTATTGGAATTTAAATATTTAAGAAATTCTTCCAACATGCTAATTGAGCCTGTCCAAAAAATACATATATCATCCAAGAATCATGAATAACACCTGACTGTTACTACATTTTTACATAGGATTGTGGGGGGACTCACCTTACTGTTTCTACATTTGTACACAGGAGTGGGGAGGCACACCTGACTGTTACTAAATTTCTATGCTGGATAGGGGGTAGGGGCACACCTGACTGTTACTACATTTCTACATAGGGTTGTGGGGGGACACACCTGACTGTTTTTACATTTCTACACAGGATTGGGGGCACACCTGACTGTTTCTACATTTCTACACAGGATTGGGGGGCACGCTTGACTGTTACTACAGTTCTACACAGGATTGGGGGGTCACACCTTACTGTTTCTACATGTACATAGGATGGGGGGACACACCTGGCACTTGTACACATTTGCTATGACTGTACTGGTATGTCAGGTACTCCATTTCATTCTGTATTTTAATGTATCATGCTGACTAGAGGCATATCAGTGTACTACAGGTCTTAGCTTTGGTTGCCCTACATATTAGTGTCTGACTTCCTACCCTTCAGAACTAACATCCCAATGCCTGACCTGCTGTAATCTGTCTGTGTAGGCCTGGAGGAGCTGGTGGTTATCCATAGGCATCATTCAGAATCCATAGAACAGCCTCTGTTTGTGTTTGTCTACACCTGTCCTGCTGGCTGAGACTGTTGTTTGGTATGTGAACCTCCCTGACTGGCATGTGTAAGTCATATGAACACACATGTCACCCAGCACATTTCCTGCAGTGGGTTTTGTCACCTTGTGTAGTACTGGATACTATGGTGACTCCAGTATTTGTTACAGATGTCATGGTGCCGCTATGGGTGTCTGTTATCTGCTGCCATACCATACAGCCATCTGATTCGCTTGCATGCTCCGATCCATACCATAGATGCAGGTAATGACAGATTCTACTCCATTCGGCAATTGTAGGTTGATTGACTTACCGTTTGAGTGTACCAGTACTGAGGATGGTGCTGGAGGGCTGCCTATGTAGATACACATAGTACACTCCCCATACATGGTTGAGCACAGGTAGTGTCATGTTTGGCATCCCTTTTTCTGTATGTGTGAGTCAGAGAGAGGTGTCATTCCCTGGGTCCCTACTGTGTCAGCGTATGTGCTATGCATTGCCTCTTTGCCAAGGGCAGAGCATACTGGGCACACCTCCATCTGCCAACTGGGGCAAGCTCAGATTGTTCCTCCTCTGAGTCACTCTGTGCCTGTGCAGGCCTTAGCATTGGTGGAGGGCTGTGTGGCTCTGCCCCATGCTGTTCCTGCTGCAGCTGTTTCTGCAGGATCATACTGTGTAGCATAGCACATACCATAACAATTTGAGTACATGTAGCTGGTGAATTCTGCAAGGCTCCACCGGATGTGTCTAGGCACCGGACCATACGACCATTTGAATGACATAAAAAATAGGAAGATGAGTAATTCTCTTTATTGTCACCTTAAGAAGTTTCCTGACCATGTTTTTTTTGTTTGTTGGTTTGGACATGGTTGTTAAGCAGCACTGGGGTGGACCATGGTGTGACAATAGAATATAAAGAGTTATTATGGCAACTCAAGTTAAACGCCAAGGCCCCCCCCTGGACTCAATGAAACCATTTCCATAGCTAGTGTCTTAATGTTAAAATCTTACTACATATGAAATTTTACTATATATGAAATTTGTTTAAAGTAGTTTTATAACAGAAGTGAAGTAATTTTAGACTTTAGATTTTAGATTTTAGAATTTAATATTTTCTAAATATATTTATCCTGTTTATAAGAACATTCAATTAGTGTTACAATTTTGATATACTCCACTATATACACATTTGATAGGGGTAATGTGTTGGGACTTTAAGAACTAATTAGGTCAGGTGATCTAATGCTTTTATTTAAAGGGAATTAGGTTGTTTGAACTTGGATTCTGATGAAGTTGTGTTATAGTTTTATGAAAGTGCTCAATCCGGTCATATTAAAGTTTTTTAAGAAGGTTATTTCTGCAACTTTTTTCCAGTGGACTTGTACTGTGTTTGGTTCTTGGCTGCTGTTTTTCATTTTTTGTTTTATTTTTAGCCCGATCCCTTTTGTGTGCCGCTGCCCTACACTTAAATAGCTGAGATAGGCAAAAAAAAGAAAGTTGATTTTTTTATTTTTTTTCACCTGTTTTCCATGCTGATGGCCTTATACTTGGCCATTGGCATGCTTTCTAAATGATATCCACACTTTATTTGGAGCTGTCATGGCTTTGTTTTGGAATTTGCAGAAATGTACTCTGTTACTGGTGGAGTACATTTCTGCAGATTACATTAGTCTTGCATGGCTGATTTCCAGCCTCCTGAATTGCAAATTCACCTCATTTGCATAGATTTCTCCTGCAAATGGGGTAATTTGCATACAGGGGCTGAGTCCGTGTAGGACTAGTGCAGGACCGCTCGTGCATGCCCCTACAGACTATTCCTGGATCACACACCAGACATATTGCCTGCTGGAGCTCCTGCACTAATCCTGTATGCCGTGCAAGGCTTGCAGAATCCAGGGGTTAATCAAAGTATGAAATTTGCTACTTTACAAAACATTGTTACTACAACCAGAGATTATATTTGAACTGTAAAGGAGAAAAGGTGGTGCCAGTCCTCAGGATTCTTCATTATAACAGTTATTTCCCACATGGTATACCAAGTACGTAAGCTTGCTGTCCTAGCTTTTGTTGCTTTGACAGACATATAACAAAATATCAAAATAAGATTTGAATGAGACTGTATTGACTGTTTTTCTTACCTTGCCCTCCATCTCCTTGGCTCTATTATTCTCTCAACACACTCTTCATTCTCATCCATCCCCCATTCTCTTCTGTTTCCTTTCCTTTCTTTTTCCTGTTTTGTTTTCTCACTCCCCCCTACTTCTTACACATCTCCCGCCCCTAAAACCATATAGTGATGCTGACTTCTAGGGTGCCATTTTGAAATACCTCTTCTAGCCTTCATGACCTGCCCTCCTATGGGCTGCTGGCCCTGCACATTGGCAAGTACCTCTACTACTTCAGTGCTGCTCTGTAGGAGTTGTGTAAGTTTTTTTGTTGCCATTTCAATAACCAGATTATCAGCATTGCATATCATCCACTTTGTGTAGGTTTTTATTTGTTACCATTTCAATAACCAGCTTATCAGCTTTGCATTTCATCCTATATATGCTCCTGTTGTTCACAACATCCCACACATGCTATGCTACCAATTTAGGACTTCTAAGTAAACTACTGTATGCTTAGAGCTGAAGCATAGTGTATTAATTTACTCAGAAACATGGTTTCTCAACAGTCTCAGTGTTAAATACTAGATCTAACTACTATAATATGTATGTTCCATTTTTATTATCTAAGTGAACTGCTGTATGTGTTAAAGTATATGGTGTCTGCTTACTCAGCTATGTGCTTTTTCAATGGTCTTAGCGTTAAATACTAGCTCTAACTGCCATGTTATTTAAGTGCAGCTTATATTATCTAACTGAATTACCGTACGTTCAGAGCTAAAGTATTTTTTATCAGTTCTCACAGTGCTGTGATTCTCAATTGTCTCAGTGTTATATTCTAGCTCTATCTGCTTTATTTTATTTTTATTTCTCATTGGTGGGGTTTGGAAGCTTGCAGTCGTGGCTTCCATTCATCATGGTTAAATTCTATTTGTCCACATGGTTACAGCATTTTTCATGTTAATACTTGCAGTCAATATACTGCGACCTAACGTAATTTGAGTATTTAATAATGGAGTTTCTGAGCTAAGTTTTTTGGGTTTATGGTGACATTGCATTCGCTTTCATCTCATTTTTGCTGAGTTTGCTATTTAATACTGTTATTATTTGTGGACTGGATATCTAAAACTGTAACTTTTGTGATGGTCTGCCAGTTGTATTCCCCCATGGTTTTCTTTAGTGTGCTGCAACTAATGTGAGTGATTTATACTGCCAGTAGCATTGTACCATTAATTTCTTAATGCAACATCTGTTTCCTTTGTTGTACTTGCTGTATAGTCCTGTTTTACCTCTAGTGTCTTTTCCTATTCACTCTTCGCCCTTCTAACCCATGCATTACTTACGTGCACACAATTTAAGATCACTTCAACAATTTGAACTTGCTATAGGAACTGTAGTGACTTTTCTTTCCCTCTGAGCCTGTAACTGAACAGTAATCATTTGTTTTGTTATATTTTTCTTTACAGCCAGCTTTTGCTGTGATCCCAACTACTCGGGCACTTCCCGCCACTGTATGATTACCCTGCCTTGGAAATAGCTTCAACAAGATCTCAGCACCTCCTTCTTTTTAAAAGAAAAACTAACCAAAGAGAGCAAACAAACTATACAAACCTCAACCTCTCTCCAGTATTGTAGTGTATGTATCTGAACTGTGTTTGTTTCATTTTAACTAAACTAGTAGCAGTACATCCCCAGTTCAGGGCTCAGCCATGTGTTCTCTAGCAGCCTATTCCAACTATAATCCCCTTCTCTCCATTGTCCTCCCCATTTCTGCCTGTTTCTTTTCTTTTATTCTCCGGCTCCACCATATTCTCATTGTAATGTTCGGCCACTAGGTGGCAGTGTTATCCCTTCTTTTTGCAGTTTGGCTACCCAAGCCCAGTTAATTCTTCTCCTACCGTGCATTTTCCATGCTTAGACCTACAAGATTTAGGTGCACTTTAAAAGTAAAATTTCTGCTGCAAATCCTTTTGTTTCACCCTTGTGTAGCCTTTTGATTATTGAAATAAAATACAACTTCTAACTGACATCTATCAAGTATTGTGTCCCATAGTTGTCCCGTAAGTGGCCCACAATAGATTTGACTTATTCTCTGAACAATATACTGTATTTTCTCTAGCTAAAAGTCTGTTCATGGTGAATAAGCTTCATTCCTTATCCTGCTCCTTATCTTATGCCTGCCACTGGCTCATTACCTTTATATTGACGGATTATTTTTCTTACCTTGCCCTCCATCTCCTTGGCTCTTCCCGCTCCGTTCACCCTTCGGGCTCACTCTACTCTCCTACCCTACCCCCATTCACACCAACCCCTATTGCAATTAAACTTATAGCTGCTAACCACTCCCACCTCAGCTCACACACCCAATCAACCAATCAAATCACACCATCAATCCCCCACTTAACCATACTACACCACACCCTTGTAACTAACTCCTTTAATTGCTCCTTGGCCATCTAGTTCTATAGCTCCTGCTCTCACTCACCCCTCTTCTCCTACTACAAAAGTTAACATAAAAGGGGAAGAAACAAAATAATGAAAATGCCTTTCCTACACCTAAAGGTAGCATTTTACACATTAACTATTTTTGCTCTTCTCCTGTTTTCCATCCTCAAATCCAACCACACACAACTTCACCTCATCAGTCCAACTCAGTGATAAACAGAAACCATAGCCAATACAGCAAACTAGCCCTTAAGGCAAAATAACATACCCAATGAACTAGTAATAGGTGACTCTATAGTCAGGCACACTGATGTCCCACTCTCTAGGCTGAAC
The DNA here is from genome assembly GCF_019279795.1 of Protopterus annectens. Lineage (NCBI taxonomy): Eukaryota > Metazoa > Chordata > Ceratodontiformes > Protopteridae > Protopterus > Protopterus annectens. Next base: position 215,756,020 of record NC_056729.1, on the reverse strand, counting down.
AAGGATAAGGTTACTGTTAGCTGCCTGTCGGGTGCCAGGATCTGCTACATAACACAAGCACTCAGGTCACTCCAGAACAAGTACAAATATGACTCTGTCATTGTCCATGTTGGTGCGAATGACCTGAGCTGTACCTCCCTGAACTACATGAAAAGAGACACGGAGGAGCTCTCTGATCACGTAGCCCAGGCCAGTATGACACTGACCCTGAGTAGCATCATGCACTTACCAAGAATGATACCACGGTATAGAGAAAAATTATCAATTTCAACAATTGGCTAAGCTTCTGGTGTCATTCAAAGGGGATCCAGTGTCTGTCAGCCTGGGATGACATGCTCGACAAGCCACTCTGCTTCGCTAGAGACGGCTTGCACCTGTCACCCTTAGGCTTTTGAATACTGGCCAAGGCTCTTGCCACCCCTATAGCACCTTTTTTAGGCAAGGCTTAAAAGACAAACCCACCACCGTAAATAGCGCAAGTAACAAATAACGGAGGGTAATGCTACTCAATGCCAGAAGTCTAAACCTCAAAATGCATGCACTCGAGGCACTCCTCAGTATGGAGAAAATCGATATATGTGCAGTAACAGAAACCTGGTTTGAGGCTCCAGAGAGGACCCCAGCACTACCAGGCTACAACCCATATGATACATTTCAGCCACAAAACCCGGACCGAAATGCAAAAGGTAGGGGAGTATCCATATTCATCAAGGATACCCACACCTCCAGGTTAGTGGCACAGCACGATGCTTCAGAGATCATCCACATGCAACTAACAATGGTCAAAACTGCTATTCAAATTATAGCTTGCTACAGATCACCCACCATGCCCCAGGACCCCAACACTGCACTCCTGGAAACACTGGGAAGCATAAAAGTCCTACCAAACACCCTGATATTGGGTGATTTCAATTACCCAAACATTAACTGGGAGAACTACTCAAGTAAAAACTCCCTTGCCCAACATTTCCTAGAATTTATAAACTCAAACACCCTGGATCAACTGGTCAACACCCCCCACCAGAGGTGACAATATATTGGACCTGGTCATCACCAACATGGGTGGCTGGTGTTCCACACCGGAGGTCAACCCCTCGCTGGTTAGATCTGACCATAGACTAATCACTCTGGATATCCACATTCTGCCACCACCCCCAGTCAAAGAAGCCACCATGAAAAACCTTTCAAAAGCAAACTTCATATTACTTAAGAATTACTTAAGACTGAGGTGGAAAGTTTCAAAGCCCCTATGCTAAAGGATAACACTGTCCAAGCTGCAAAATCCTTTACTAATGCACTCTATGGGCACCTACAAGAATGCATGTTTCATGCTATCCCAAACAAAACAAAGACTCACTCCTCCAAGAAAAGTTAACCAGTCTGGTGGACCCCTGCCATAAACAAGCTATACAACAGAAGGAGGAAACTCGTACAGAAAAGAGTAAAATCCCAAGAAGGGAAGACATCCCTGATCAGTATCAGAAAGAAACTACATTCCCTCATAAAATCATCCAAGGCTAGATTCAAAAGAAAAATTGCCATGGACTCCAAAGATAACCACAAGGCATTCTTAAGCTATGTCAAGAATCTAAGTGGCAATTCTTAGATCTGCTCAGAGTTAGTGCAGAATGGCACAAAATACACTGAATCAACTGATATAGCCAATATCCTGGCAGACAGTTTCAGTGCAAACTTTACCCCTCTCTCACCCCCCCCCCAAAAGGGCCCATAACTATACCAGAAGAATGTAGTATCCCTGAAATCACAGACACTCAGGTTAAAACAGCCCTCTCCAAAGCCAAAAACACAGCATCAATGGGACTAAACAGACCCTGGGAACTATGGCCCTATATGCCTGACTAGCTTGGTCTGCAAAGCTGTGGAGCTCATCATCATAGATCTCATTAATAGAGACATTGGGAACCTCCAAACACTGGACCCTACCCAGTTTGGTTTTGTTAAGGGCAGATCATGCCACCTAAACCTACTGGACTTCTTTGAGACAGTTACCAAGGCTATAGATGAGGGAAAGGTGGTCCACACAGCCTACCTAGACCTCGCAAAGGCCTTCAACACCATTCCCCACTCAGGTATTATAGACAAGCTCACCAGCCTGAACATAAAGCCCTACATCATGAGATGGGTTGCCAACTGGCTCATGGACAGACCTCACATGGTAAGAGTTGCGGGAGCTAGGTCTGACTCTAAACTGGTTACAAGTGGCATTCCCCCAGGCCTCAGTCCTAGGACCCCTCTTGTTCGGCATATACTTCTCAGAGGTACAGGCAAGCACAGGAGAACTATGGCTGACCAAGTTCACAGATGACTGCAAACTAGGGGCTATAATTGACTCTCCAGCTGACAAAGACATCCTCCAAAAGGGTCTCACTGAGACAGATACCTTGTGTCAAAACCATGGCCTCAAGCTAAATGACAAAAAGTGCATAGTCATCCCCTTTGGAAAAAACAAAGTACCCACAAACTACCACATAGGTGGTAGCCCCCTAAATACGAAAGACGTAATAAGGGATCTGGGGACCCATGTAGATACTAACCTCTCCTTTGATAATCACATTGCCAAAGTGGTTAGAAAATCCTTCTATGTGGCCCACCTAATTACAAAAGGGTTTGCATCCAGATTGAAAGAGGTCATTGGGCCCCATCTACACATCTCTCATCAGACCCATCATAGAGTACAATGCCCCATTTGGGATGTACCTTACAAGACACCTGCAACAACTGGAAAGACCACAGAAGTACCTCACTAAGAGGATCACTGGCCTCAAGCAGATGCCCTTTGCAGCTCAACTGAAGAAACTCCAGCTGTAATTGGTTGCATACTGCCTACTCAGATCTGATCACTGCCGGACATACAAGGCCATGTCCAACCCAGAAATGATGGACATGCTCCACCTAAAGAAAACCATATCCCCTCGAGACACACGCTCCAGGGATCTAAACCTCAGCACAACAATAAATAGGATGTGCTGCAGGGATAGATTCCTGTCCCAGAGACTTCCCATGCTCTGGAACAAGATTCCAATCTACATTAGGCAGAGCTCCATGCTAACCCTCTTCAAGAGAAACCTTGACGAGTGTATGGGAAAAAGAAAGTTTACCCCAGGAATCACTTCAATGGATCTGCTGGACAGAGGCACAGTGAACTAATCTAAGGGGGCGGTGAAAGCCAACACATTCTGGCTAGGCTTATAAATGCCTTTGGGCAAATAGCCTTGTACCTATCTATGAACCTATGAACCTATATCATTGAGTACAATGCCTCATTTGATATGTACCTAACTAGGCATATCCAAGCATTGGAACGTCCACAGAGTTTCCTCACTAAAAGAATACAGGACATAAGTAATATATCCTATGCAGACTGCATCAAGGCCCTATCCCTGTATTCTGTCTCCTACAGGCTTTTGAGGAGTGATCTATGCCTGGTATACAGAGGATTTTCAGACCCCACTCTGATGGACCTCCTGCATATCCACAAAACAAACAGCACCAGAATTACCTATTCTATAGACTTAAACCTTGCCTGTGATATAAGTAGGACCTGCTGGAGAGATAGGTATGTGTCCCAGAAACTGCCCCATGTATGGGACAGGCTCCACATCTGTGTGAATCAGAGTTCCTCCCTAACCCTACTCAAGTGCAACTTGGACAATTGGATGGGAAACTGGAAATTCATCCATGTCTCTAATGGACACAGGTAACCTGTAAATGGTTCATCTCCCAGGCCCATGCTTACACTTATCAAGGGTATCAGAACTTGTCAGAGATTTGGGATTCATGGCTAGGCTTAAAAAGGCCCTTGTGGTCATTAGCCTAGTAAACACCTATGAACCTATGAACTAAAACAGTTCCCAATATCTCCATGCGACCTTGCCCCAACCCAACAATAGTCCTACATAAATAATAAACCAACAAACAAAATTAATCCCTACTTATCCCAGAAACAAAATAACATACTACAAAAACTACTTAAACTCTACCTATATCTAACTCAAAAACTCACTTGCTGTGGAGACATACACCCTAACCCAGGACCCAATTATTCACTCCATACAAACCTCAACCAACCAAACCCTCTTTATAGAAGGGCAACCTCCTCTCTTCTTCTCTTAAACATTAATGTAAGAAGTATACTTAACAAAGTTCAGGACCACCATGCCCTATTGGCTTTACATAAACCAGATTTAGCCATACTAACCAAAACTTGGCTTAGACCAGAACATCATTATAATGAGATTACACCCCCGTGGCTATAATATTATATGGAAAGATAGGACATGGGGCAAAAGGAGGAGGCATAGCCATACTGTTTCAAAATCATCTCACATGGGAACAGGTTAGCTACAACTCCCAGGAAGTCAATGATATTGAACTCATTCTTGCTAAATTAAAACTAAACTCTAGCAAACATAGCTGGTGCCTACATCCCACCAGGAAACAAATTGCCACTATGGAGAACCTGTTACAGTGGATGTCTATCTCCCATCCACAGGAGACCATACTCTTAGGAGATTTTAATATTGACTGGTCCGACTGTACCAAATACAATCCCTCTACCCCATATTAATCTTCATGGGTATACCCAAATCATAGACAACCCCACAAGAGTTGATAAGAAATCCAAATGTCAATCCATCTTAGATTGGCTACTTCTGTCTGACCCCGCCTAAGCACACCAATCAGGCTGCCTACCAGACAATTTCAGCAATCACCAACCAACCTACCTTATTAGGAATAAATCCCACCAAAATAACCAACCCATCCTTAGAATAGTTCACAAAAAAAAGAACTTCAAAGCCAAGGACCTAAACAACGAACTAAAATACTGTAACTGGTTTCCCCTAAAACACCTGCCCTAGATGAAGCAGTAGATTACTTTAACTCAACCTTCTCAAAATCCTAAACCGTCATGCACCAGCCTGAACCATCAGAGTTAAGACAATATATGCCCCTTGGTTAACAAAAGAAACTAAAACCATAATGAAGGACAGAGACAGAGCCTGGGCTCAATGTTATAAACTTAAAACCACTACCTCAAAATAAAACTACTTAGCACTCCAGAACAAGACCAAACCACTTATAAAACTCAATAAAACCAATTACTACAAAACCTTAAAAGAAAAACATGCTCACAACCCTCAGAAATTCTGGGCCTCGATAAATAAATTACTGCACCCAGGTAAAACTGGCACTCGCACACCCATAGTACCAACCAACAAAGAGGACAACCCCACAAAATTCAACAAATTCTTTACTGAAACAGTCCTAGTTCTATCTAACACCCTAAATAGCACCACCAGTCCTATACCTTCTCCATCCCCTACTAACCCTACTACACAACAGACTCCCTCTAGATTTTCCTTGTCTTTAGCACTTACACAACTTATTACTAAACTCCTCAAAAAACTAAAACCTACCATGCTATCTGCTGGCAAACTTCCCGCTGATTTCTTTCAACTATCAGCTGAAACCATATCCTACCCTATGACTATCCTCATAAATAGATCCATATCTGAATGCAAAGAACCTAACCTGTGGAAAATATCTCATATTATTTCACTCCACAAAGGCGGCAACTCACTTGAGCTCACCAACTACCGCCCAATCGCAATTTTATCACCTTTATCAAAAATACTAGAAAGAGTAGTACATTCACAACTAATGCAATACCTACTAAAAAATAACCTTATAGCAACATGCCAACATGACTTTCAACTCTCTCATAGTACCACAACAGTACTACTGTCATATACCAACATAGTCAACACCCATAGAAACAACTGACTTTTCGTATCCTCTGAATTCTTGGACTTATCTAAAGCCTTTGATATAGTCAACCACAGCATGCTTTTCAAAACTCTATCTACCCTTAACATATACTCCCTCACTATATCATGGTTCAACAGCTATTTATCAGGCCACCAACAAGCAGTTCTTTGGCAGGACCAACTATCCTCCCTTCTACCTGTATCTATAGGAGCCCGTCAAGGTTCCATACTTGGTCCTTTACTATTCTCCATATTTACAAATCAGATAGCTGAATCCTCTCTCTCTGCCTCTATAGTGCAATATGCAGATGGCACGACTATCATATGCACCGCCCCAACCTTAAGCAAACTTCAAACAATAACACAGCATAACTTTACTCTGGCTGAAGCATTGCATTCTAACATTAAACTTAAACTCAATCCCAAAAAAACAAAACTAATTATTTTCAGTCCTGGTAGATGTCCTGCACTAAATAATGATTTCACCATAAACTCCAAGGATAATACCTCAAACACCCAAACACCACACACTAAACTCCTAGGAGTAGTAATCGATAAAAATCTCAAATCTGACGTATACATAGCCCAAACAATCAAAAAAGTGAACAAAAAGCTTGGTCTCCTGTATAGGAACAAGGAATTCATGACCAATTATACCAAAGCCACTATTGCAAGAACTCACCTATTATCCACCCTACTGTATGCCTCTCCAATCCTGACTAATCTTCGCCACAGCGAACAAAACAAAATGACATCTTGCTATAACAAGATTCCCAAATTTGCTACAGGTGCCTCTAACAGATCCAATCACTGCCTTTCCCTCAAACAGCTCAACTGGCTTGAGTTGCCTCAACTACTTCTTACTACTCAACTCTCCACAGCTCACAAACTGTACTACCTCCCTGATAAAACTCCCACTCTATGGGATCTAATACAGCCCTACACTACCACCTGAGCCTTAAGATTAACAGAACAAAATCTCATAAATGTCATCAAACATAAGAACGAAGCGGGTAAAACTCTCTTTGGCTGTACAATAGCAAAAATCTGGAACTCACTCCCAAATCACATAACTTCTACAAGCTCTGCTTCACTATTTAAGAAACTACTCAAAACCCACTATTTTAACAATTGGCTGTGCCCATATGACTCCCCAGGCTAATCCAATACATTGCAGTGTTGCAAAGATTCTGCCAAAGATCACCTATAAGTTTCTAACCTCTGAATACTTATTCTTACCAAACAATGTTTTATTCTGATGGTACTGATTTATATGTCTATGAAGAAATGTTAAACATGTTCTTATATGTTTATTTGTATGCCTTAAGATTACTGTTATGTATTTTATAAAATGTATTTGTAGCATTGTTTTAAGTGGAGCTTTTCTCCCCAGGCCTCCACTAAAAATGGACCTGTGTCCAGTCAGACATTCCTGGCCATCAAATGTAAAATAAAAATAAAAATAAAATAAAATAAATAAATAACTTGCTGTGGTTGCCCTCCCCAGACCAAGGGAACCCTCAGCAACCACAGAGTTTTGTGGTACATAAAACAAGCTATGCTAAGTTAAAATAGTCATTTTGTACTAAAAGCAATGAAGCAATAACAGATTAATACCCTTGTGCTGCAAATCAGTTTGGCTGTGATACAAGTTCATTTTAATTAAATGCTTTCTTGAGCTATTGGACTGTCTGTCTTATACATATTGCACAGCAATTGCAGTTTATTCATGTGTACAAACACGCCCTGAAAGAATGCATATAAAGACTTCTGTTTTTCTTCCACTTTTTTGTAGGATGTATGATGAATAGACCATTTATTTTGTTAACACCCAGAGCATTGTGTAAATAGTCACAATCTATTTTAGAGTTAAATGCAATGTAGACATGCACTAAATGCAAAGACCTTTATTCCTAATTCATCATGTTATTTCACTGTCAGATGCAAAGAATACAAACATATTTATAACTATATGCAGATCTAAGTCTTATTTCTTTCTGCATTTGAAAAATAGTTACTGAGAAATTAAGTAGTTCTTAAGGATGCATATAAGCCCTGTAAGAGTTTATTGGCCTTTACTAAACACTTTAGCACTTATTAGTTAGTGAGAGAAATGTGCGAGCTTTGATTTTAATTGCTATTTCCTGCAGAGATCCTGTAAATTTCAACTATCTTTCTTCACGGAACCAGTGCCACTAGCAAGTGGGTTGTGCTGAGAATTACTTGTATATTCGTAATTAGTGTGAAAATATGCTTTAGTGTTAATTACAGTTAAAATCACATTTTAGCAATGCACACCACAAATAGCAGAAATCCTATTCTGCTCCTATAAAAAGTGACACCATGCCCTAAACATCTTACAACCTTTATTTGAAACACTTCCCCTAGAGAGACTCATTTGACTAATTCCTTTGTCACTGTGGGTGGCTTTTGTTTATGACATGTCCTGTGGTGTAGTAAGCACCACCAACCACAGTCCCTGTTGGCTGATCAAAAAGCTATAAAGCAGCAATGAACACCTGCTGATATTATATTGTTCTGATTAAAAAGGTACTTTGGCATTCAGCTAGCAAGAAAGGAAAATTACAAAAAAATCTTTTTTTTTCATCCTTTTATGTCCTTTGGCAAAAGCTCCATTAGTAATTTTGCAGGTAGCATATAAAGGGAAATTAAATTTAAAGTAAGGAGGTTAATTTTATTTTCTCAAAAATGGATTTTTATTTATTTCACAGCTCATATTGGTTCTTGCAAGAACAGGCCAGTGGTGAAATATATAAACTGCAGAATTATTTACATTGATTCTGCTTTCATTTCACTGACCAACTGCTTGCACACAGTTATTTTATTTATTTTCATTGACATTTGTTTACAGGGAAAATCTGACAGGACACAGGTGTCCTTTTCAGCAGAGGCCCAAAGACAAAAACTCCAATGTAGCAGATTTACTGCAATCAATACCTTTATTTATTTATTTTATTTTACATTTGTTGACCGGGCTAGTCTAGCTGGAGAAATTTCCATTTTCAGTAGTGGCCCGGGGAGAAAAGCTCCAGAGAGTAAGATACATACAGAAAAACTATCATACAAAAAATATAATAATAATAATAATGGAGTTAGTAATAGGGTTTGCAAAAAACAAAAACTAGTAAACCCTTCAATGTAAAGTACTACTACAGGAGTTAATTACTATATCACACAATACAGTCTAAATCACAATTTACAAGTTGAAAAAAAAAACTTTAACTTTTCAAACCATTAATAAAAGACTTCCTCTCTACCTCTTGGCTTTGTTCCTGCTCCTTGTCTAGGACATAGCTAATTTTCTATAATATAATTTCAATGAATAGATAGCATAGTAGTCAATATAATAACATTTATACTGATACTCACATACATAAATCTATAGTATTCTACTGAGAATTTACAGACAGAAAAGTGGTATATAAAATAAGTAGGAGTAATTTAAGAAATACATTTGAGTGAGTTATTAGAGGGGATACATGAGTTTAAGTGCTGCTAGTGAAGTAGAACTGGAATAGTAATTTTGTTGTGCTAATCAGAAGTAGGTATAGTAGTTCAAGCACTATAATAAAGTGAAATATTAGAAGGGGATATGCAGGTCAAGTGACTTAGTGCTTTAAAGGGGGGTATAAGAAGGTGATAAAGGATATTAGGAGAAGCTATGTCCTAGACAAGGAGCAGGGACAAAGCCAAGAGGTAGTGAGGAAGTCTTTTATTAATGGTTTGAAAAGTTAAAGGTGTGAGATAGGCTTGATTAATATAAGAATTTGATTCTAGCTACATTAATGGAATACAGACTGACCACAGCTGCCCTTTGTGATTTGTAGACTGTAAGGAACTGTTTATCACTTGATTGAAGGGGGTGGTTTTGTTGCTTAAATTGGAGTATACAGCTAACTGATGGGGTAGGCAAATGGGATAGAGATGATTTTGTAGTTTACAACGATCTGGGTATAAGATAGATGGTGAGGAAGTTCAAAATGGTTAAGTATTATTAGTGCTAGAATGTGGTCGGTCTTGTAAAATATTTTAAAAGCAGATCTGGCAACTTTGTCATAGCAGTGTTGGAGTTTTCTACTGAGGCATATGTTAGTGGCAATGTCATCAGCTAGAACAAGAAACTAGTTGAATGAAAATAGCAGATACCATTCATGTGTTCCTTTTTTGGACAATTCCAGCTATTTATAGCTGAGTATTCAATAAACTCTTACACGAAAGGACAGATAATGGGGAACTGCAGATATAAGCTATAAAATTAGGAATAAAAGTAAAAGATAATATATCCAGCTATGAAATCTGTGGGGGCAAAAATGACATTATAGCTGTAAATATCAGTAAAAGAAACTCTTGCATATACGGACAGACTACATGGGAGAACAGCAAAACTTTCTCCTGTGAAAAAGATGATTATTATCAGAAAAAGACATAAAATATGACACAAAGTAAAAAGATACATACAATGAAAAAAAATTGTTGTTCAGCTATTAAATAAGAGAACTGTGTAAGCTGATGAGGATCATTGATTAACTGCTGGAGAAAGGAGGAAGTAATAATAATAATAATTCACCAACTGAAAAAAGGTAAAGCACCAGAGAAATGTATAGTTCCAGATAATGTCTGGCATCAAAACAGACACACTAGAAAAGGAGCAGGGAAACAACTTCAGTGCTTTGTTAGGAAAGGACAGTCAACGATGTAAAGCAGAGAGATCAATATATTTTATAATAACCCAGATTCAGCAGATGAGTACTGCTGGGCAGCAGACGGAATTCAAAGAAGGAGAAGCAATGTCAGAACATCACCTCATAAAATAGGGAAAACTGGCACAAAATACTAAATAAAGGATACAAATAACCAAAGTATGTAAATTCATTTTAAACCTCTATTTGTGGGGGCAAGGTAAGCGATTGCTTGCCACTCTGAAATATGTGTTGAGAATGATATGTAGTATTATCATTGTAATGTAAAGGTCACACAATTTGTTTATTAACCATCAAATGCATTAAATGGCATTATAATACTTTGATTTATAGTTTGTTCAAGGTGTAAGTTTCTTTGTTTATTTATTTTATATATAATTTGTTTGTGTGTTTGTATTTGTTAACTGGGTAGGTGAGCTGCTCACATAGACCCTTTTCAGCTATGTCCCAAACTTTTAAATGAGCAAAGTAAGCACAGTAGTGTCTTAGCAAGCATTCCATAACAAAAATGTAACAAATAAAGAAACATTTTCTTTAATATCTGAAAGTCTATTATACAATTTACAAAATAAACCTAAATTTTATCTTTGTTATGTCTTTAAGTGGCTAACTAACAGTGGCATACATAATATTATAGGGCAAATAACATACATATATGTAATAAATTAAAACGTATATGTATTTATGGATGTTTCTCACCAGGTATTTTTGCTAAGCTCTGTTAGGAGAAAAAAACGATGTAACACCTGATCAGATTGTTATACATTGTCTCTAAAATGTGCTTGTTTGATCTTTAAAAATAAAATCTTACTTTGGAATTGAATGGTTTAATGACATTTTAATTTCTGACCATAGCAGGTATTTTGTTGCAGGCTATAGGCCTATTTTACTGAATGGCCTTTCTCCAACTGAGAAGCCACATAGAGATTTAATTAAAATAATATTGTTGTTGCTGCATCTAAGAGGATAGCTATCTGGTTTGTTTTTAAGGTTATTATTTGATAGCAGGCAATAACACAATTTTATTAGTTAGAATAGCTCAGTGTTCAGCAACAAAAATGTTCTTGTTGTTAGCAACAGCCATTCAAGTCTCTTCAGTAAATTAGCTTGAGTCCTGTTGTGTTCTGAAGTCTGGAAGAAAAGAAAACCTACAAATACTGTTTATGGTAGATTGTAATGTCTGAGCATTAACACTATTGTAAAGTGCAGCTATAAGTAGGACTTACTCACCTTTGGCAGTTAAGATGTTTTATCGATAGCCAGTCTAACAACTACAGGAGCTAGGAGGAGAGGTTAATCTCAAATATTTAAATCAACATGACTTTAGACACTACTGTTTCCTTTTATAGTTTCAGCAATATGTTTTGGTTGCGATCTAGGCCATGATATTAGCAATGGTTTATGCTGGGTACCATATAATTCTCAGTGTCACATATATACAGAAGTAGCATGCTTGGAAATGTTTTCTGTTGTGGCAAAAATAGTTGTCTAATTTTTTTTCTGCTAGAAAGTAGTTAATAGAGACCCAGTAACACAGTTTGCTGAAGTCAGATTGCATTTTATATTTCAGGTAGCTGATTTCTTTCTGAGAATAATAGTAAAACATCATCTACATGCAAGGTAATGCTTAAAAAAGAGAGTTGCATTGTTCTATCATTAATTAAGAGAGATAATAGCAGTGGTCTGAGGAATGAGGTTTAAAGATTCCTATTTCAGATATTATCTCTTTTGACAAAACTTGGAAAGTTCTGCCTGTTAAATAGTTTTGCATCCACTTAATTGCATCTGGTCCAATGTTTGTAATTAATCTTAAAACTTACAAAGTTGAAAATTTTCTATCACAAGAATGAAATATACAAGCTGGTACGTTTAGGAGTTCAACAGAGTAAATGCATTTTTTGAAATCACCTATGTCTGTGATAGAGTATGTGAAAAGGGGGTGGTTATACAGAGTACTAGCTGCATCTGATAACCTATGGTAACTGTATATAAATGCAGGGGAGTCCATTCATAGCAATGAATACAGATGATGATATTAAGCATAAGAAGTAGTGCCAATAGTTTTCCATATTCCACTGTACATCATCACAATTAATAGTAACACGGGGTTAAAACATTTTGCCCTTTAAATGCCCTGTAACTATACTTTCACCAAGAACTTGGATGACAAGTCCTACACCCATGTGTCAATTAATTCTGTGGAGCATTTCACAAAGACACACAACTTAAAAATGAGCAGGAAATTATGGAACTGTCATATAACTACTTCTGTGGCAGCAGGTGTAAGTACAGCGCTGGAATGCAGATGGTCCTGGGTTCTAGTAGAGGGAGTACAATCTATTTTTTACTGTTGTGACAGTCCAGTTTATAGCAATGAAATGAAAAACATGAAAATGTTGTTTAACATTATTGTGCAACAGTTGTATATGTAGCGCTGCCATACACATGGTTCTCAGTTCAAATACAGGATGTTCCAACATTTCTACTGTTGTTCCATTTCCAATTATATCCATTCTAATAACATTTCAGATAGTGGCACTGATGTGATTTATATGTATGAGGGATAAAATATCCTTATTGTGTTTTCAGATGTATGACTGAGGCTCTAATGTCTACTATATTTCTGTAAGTATAATTCTGTATCTGGACTTATATGGCTTTAGCAATTAAATAGGACACATGCACAACTGGATACATATACAAGAATCGTGTCTAGTCACACACATGCATGTGAAATACCTCAAACTGTCAGCTGCAATTAAGAATGATTCATAACTATGTCTGAATAGCACCTCTTCTGTGGCAAAGATGGAAAATCACTGCTGTAGAAGAAAATGTTTTGTCCCTTATGCCTAGTTTTGAATCCCATACTTTAAAAATCTATTTCATCAGTGTATAAAACCAAAAAAATGTGTCAGGTCAAGAAATGTATTCCCCCCAGTGCATGTCTGCAAACTTAATTGACCTAACAGTTACCTTACAATATTCAAAATATTCAAAATATATTTCCAAACTACAGCAGCAGAAATCTGTGAAACTAAGGTCAAGTGTCAGACTAACCTTCTAATTTAAAATATGTATTTCCTCCCTGCTTAGCACAGCTGTCTCCACTTAACATCACACAAATGCTTTTGAGTAGAGCTTGTGCACTACCAGTAAATGTGATAACAGGAACTGGTGGGAAATCATTAGTGGCCATTGCTTTAGTTCTAGTATTGGGAAGGTGCCCAATTTAGGGTGAAGAGGCAGGATGTTATGTAGTCCAGGATATTTACTGGACTCTTGGTAAAGCACCACAGCCAAAGGCTCCTGCAGGGGGACTATTCTGGCTCCCAGTACAAGTCTGAGGCTTGGAGTAGTTTGGCTCAGGCTGTATTCAGTGCAATTGACATCCCGTACATGGGAGGACAGTGTAGGCACCATTTTAATGACCTACAAAGGGGCAGGAGAGATATGGTTAATCAGTGGTTGACTGAGTTTCAAACTGGTGGCATCACAAAGCTGTGTAGGTATGCTAATAAAACAGTATTTTAAATACATAGAAAGCTAAATATAGACAAGACTGGTAAGTATAATGCTCTCCTGCTCTTTTCTGTTCCTTCCACAGCTAATGCCAAAATAAGAGTTTAATCACCAGCCTCATACTGATCAAATGGAGAGACTGAGGGAAACAAGGTGTGCGTATGCAGCACAAGAGAAGTATTACTATAGTTTTGAAAGTTATATATAGATTTTTGGGTTTTCTGTACAGTTGTACTGAAACACTATATTCTCTCTTAAACCAGTTCCAACTGACCTAATTCATAAACAGCTTGCCAAACTGAAACACAACACTCTCGCTGCTGATAAGCTCCCTGCCGATTACCTCAGGATTTCCACCTCTGCCATCACCTACCCTATTTCCATACTCATCAATAGATCCACTACTATAGAAAAATGGCTAAATTCCTCTCAACTCATACTAAACCCATCTAAGACCCAACTCATGATCTTCCACCCATTCAAAACTTTCACTCCTACCTCGCCAGTCTCAATAACATCCACCAATAATACCCTTATCAAAGCAGTAAATCAAGCCAAGCTATTAGGTGTAACTATTGACCAAAACTTAAAATTTGACAAACATATAGCACTAACACTTGGTAATGTTCATAAAAAACTAGGTTCACTCTACTGCTGCAAGAGCTTCCTCACACAGGAATCGCGAATCACTATCTCTCGTACCCATCTACTCTCCACATTACTATACGCTTCCCCAGTTCTAACTAACCTAAACAAATCTGACCTTCTGCAACTATCTACCTGCTACAATAAAATCTCAAAATTTGCAACCAGTGCTAAGTTTCTTTCTCACCATTGTTTCTCCCTATGACAACTAGGATGGTTAGAACTCCCTAACCTACTAAAATACAATCAACTTCTCCTGACCCATCAACTGCTATAGCAATCAAATAAAATACCTGCCCTCTCTGGTCTGCTCACCTTCCATAATATTATGCGTCAACTAAGATCTTCCAATACCACCCTACTGACTGTTACCAATTAAACAAAATAGGCAAAGTGGTACACCAGACCTTCCATCTTTAATGTTAGCGCTTTCAGGTGTAATAATGTACGACCTTCTTCAGACAAAAACATGAAAGAAAGAAACTTATTAGTTTAAATAAACCACCAGAAGTGACATCATCAAGTCATCAGTTCACATTTAAAGAGACATTTACATATAAGTAAAAATGTAGTATGTATACATATGTAAAAAACACCATAAAAATATATATACATACACACACACACACACACACATATATATATATATATATATATATATATATATCTATATCTATAGAACCACTACTGAACAGCGATGCCCAAAATCTCGAGACCATACAGTCGAAACACTACAATACCAAAAAACCAAAACAGAGAAATTCAAACTACCGAAAACTACGCACAACATACACCACACACAGACACATACTCGCACCTTCCCCCAAAACACAAACACACAAACCTAACCTGCAGACAAGCAGGGAGGCAAGGCCCCCTGCACCCCCCATGTGGGGGGCTGTGCCCCTCACATCCTCCATACTTAAATATTCTAACTACAAGGTTGCACTACCCAGACAAACACATGAATACACCACCACATGCCTACATCCCCCTTGCACACACACATCGCACACACAACACACACTTACACACTAATTCTCTAACCAACACAGTCAAACAGAAATACTTACCTGCCCTTCCACCATACCACAACACCAGAAGCGCAGATTTCAAACTCCCAGTATTCTGGATTTTGAAATTCACGCTTCTGGTCTTTCGGTAGTTCGGAGTTTCAGCTATATGGTCTCAAAAGTTTGAAATTCAGTATTTCAAACTTTCAAGATTATGTAGTTTTCCCATATAGATATATATATATATATATATATATATATATATATATATATATATATATATATATATATAGATATATATATATATATATGTATATATATATATATATATATATATATATATATATATATATATATATATATATATATATATATAAAACAGTCCTCTCTAGAACATATAATTATAATTAATACAATTAATAAATTAACTATATCTATTATATATATCCATAACCAAATAAATATAAAAGTATGTTCTATCAAATTAGCATCTTTCTAAAGATTTTAATCTTAATAAACATTTTAAAGAACATGACTCATTTGGTCCTGGATACATATAAGCATTAGTTAAAACTTGCCACCATAGTTCTCTTTGCTCTAATAACAGATGCCATGGGCCACCCCTAATGTTTACTTTTACCTGCTCTATAACAAGAAATATAAATGAAGACCCAGGATGCTCATTTATGTGCTTGGCTAATGCATTATTGCAATCCTTGCTATGTATGCTATACCGATGTTCATAAATTTGTTGCTTTAATTGTCTTTCAGTTTTTCTTATATAAAACTGTGAGCAACCGTGGCACTCCACCAGATAAACAACTCCGGGTCTGTTGCAATTATATCTACCACTAATAGAATAAGTAAAGTTTCTTATAGAAAACTTAGTAGAAGTTTTAATAAATTTACAATAATTGCAACACCCATATTTTAACATCCACCCTGTTTTATGGCTACAATGTATGTCCCCCTCAAAAAAAAATTTAAGATGAAACCCTCTTTTATAAATTATTTTGGGCACTTCCAGGACCTTATCTCTTATTTGGGCATCATCAATAAGCACAGCCCAGTTTTTACATAAAATATTCATTACATGTTTTCCACCAAGTGAAGAGGGAGTACTAAAAGATAATGCAAAATTACAATAATTTCTATCACCCAAGGTATTATTTGATATTAAATTACTTGGCCTTTCTTCTTCTATTTTTGCAAGGCTGCACAGTATAGGTCTAAACCAACCTGATTCACACTTATGATTGACCTCAAATGTTAACTCATCAATTAGTTTGTGTGGGTACCCATGAGCTAGAAACATTTCTTTAAGCAAAAGACACTCATCCAAAAATCTTATTCAAGGGTGGTCATCCAGGCTGCCCGTACTAGTTGTCCATTTATAACAGACCGATTTTGGTAAAATGGGTGGGTGCATTCACAATGTAAGTGGCAATTCGAATATGTGGGTTTTCAATATATTTTAGCAGTATAATATTTATTAACCCTGTCTTTAGTTAATAACATGTCGAAAAATGTTATGGTATCACTATTAAATTCAAATGTGAATTTCAAAAAGGTGGTCATCCCTGATAGTTTCTGAACAAATTCAGAAGCATGAGTCTCATCCCCATTAAATATCACAAATATATCATCTAAATAGCGTGTGTACCAAATAACATGTTGTTTAAAGTAGTCATGGCAGAATAACATTTCATTTTCCCAATATGCTATGACACAATTAGCAAAGCTTCCACCACAGGAGGAGCCCATAGCTATACCTGATTTTTGAAGATAGATATCACCCCCAAATGCAATGTAGTTATTAGCCAAAATGATGTCTAACAAATATTCAAACAGATTTATCTCCTCACCCGCAACACCTAGTTTATGTAAGAATTTGCGGGTCCACATTATTCCTAACGTTTGTGGGATCACCGTATACAGGTCCCGGACATCGATAGTTAAAAAATTATATTCACCATTGAAGTCCAGGCCATTAATGTTTTAAAGGAAAACCCAGGAATCACGACAAATTTGTGACTGGCCCTTAAGATGTTCATTCAATTTGGCATTGACTACTTTGGCACATCCATACATAATACTATTTTGGCCATCAACAATAGGCCAAAGTGGTGGATTATTTTACCTTTTTATGTAACTTAGGAAGCCCAAATATAGTAGTTGCAACTGGAGAAGGGATAGTCACATAATTGCATGTATCTAAATCTACCATACGGTTAATAGATAGGTCATTTAATAATGCTCTAATACATTGGTAGGCTCCATGAAGTTGATTAACATATGCTTTTTCATAATTTTCAGAGCTCAAAATACTTAACATTCTTTTAGAATAATCTTCCTCAGTCATTTAACACCATACCACCACCTTTATCTGGTTTAAGGATTCTAATATGAAAATTTCTCAAAAAATCAAGGGCATTTAATTGATTCTCCAACAAGGTATTCTTAAAGGCCCTGTTATTATAAGGTTGTCCTTGCATAACATTTTGCAGGTCAACTTCACACAGTTTCTCAAATAACAACAATGAATTAAGAAGAGGTGGATTAAATATACTAGAAATACGATGATTAGCATTAGTGTTAATGGTGTTACCTAATAATAAGTTTAAATTCAATTTACGAACAAATAGCTTTAAGTCCAACAAGGTGTTGGCTAAACTGATGTGCTTAAAAGGTACAAATGACAGCCCCATAAATAAAATATCAATAACTTCATAAGGTACATAAAATTCAGTGAAAGTATAGATTTTAGAGTCACCTGTGTGGTTTAGAAGGATTCTTGGATAAAGTACATCACTACCAGTGTCAGCAGAGCTCAATATGGAAAATAAAATAAAACAAATAAAATAAAATTGAGCATGCATATCCTGACTATAAAGGCAAGTATGTATGCATTAGTCTGTAGCACAAACCAACTTTAGCAGTCAAGTATAAGACTGTTTCAGAGGTTGTGGGATCAAATACCATGAGTAGCAACTATACAATACTGCATTTCTTTAATAATATCACATACGTTAAATTCTATATAAGTGACATAAATGACTTGATGTTAACTGTAATCTGTATAACTGGACCAAACATAAGTGTAATATATGCACATTTCAAGGATTACTTTCAGCAATCTGTAGTTATAATGTGTAGTTGTTAGGACAATTACTTAAATGTAATATTTAAGTTGAAATAGTTGTATAATTGTGTTAATGCATTGAAAGTCACGTATAATGGCATTTCATTTATCTCTTTCTCACCCCAACCCTTGTCTCTCTCTTTTTTTTTTCTTTATGTATCATCAAAATGTCTCCATTTAATCCATCTGTAACAAATCATTAAATGCTTCACAGGTCAGAGAGGCAGGCCAGCCCCACTCCACTGGCTCTTGCACTTATGCGCAGAACACTTGAGACTCAACCTGGTATGACTACCTCTATTGCCCTCAGGTACTACTGCCTAAGAAGCTCCTCTCCCTCATGGTATGTAGGAGATGAAGACGTCAAAAACTCCAGCCCCCAGTGGAGTAAGGGGGCAGTGATGACAGTCCAGTGTGTATGAAGCCTAGATTGTCATTGTTTCCAAGTCTGATGGGCATGAGCTTGGGTTTTCCCCTCCCTCAATCCGATCATAGTGACCCCGACCTTTTGTGTCCCTCACTGCCCCTGTGTCTTGTCTTGTTGGTTTTGCTTGCATTTGCTTTCTCACCTACCCAACTTACCTGACCCTGAAATGCCAGTGTTCTTTACCCAACATTCCTCTCTTACTGAATTAAAAAATAAGGCACCTGTCCATAAAAAAAAAAAAAATATATATATATATATATATATATATATTTATTTATTTATTTATTTATATATATATATATATATATATATATATATATATATATATATATATATAGAGTTCCCCTTCACAAGATCGAATGAATGAATACTTGAAGTTCATATGCCCGAGGCCAGAATCTCGAATATTCATAAACTCGAAATTGTGCAGGGAACAAAAACAAATAAAAAATATATTTCTAAGGTTTTTGCAGGGGGGTAAGCCCCTCTGCACTCCCCACACCCCCTTACTTAAATATACCAACTCCGAGATCACATTTCAGCAAGGAAAAGGGAAATCTCCCGTTCCGCGCTATATGCATAAGAGCACAATGGGAGAATTTCAACTCCTTTGCTAAAGTCCGGTCACAAAACTCGCATATTAAACCAGAAATGATGTAGGGGGACCTAGCTCCCTGCATAAACATAAGTATATTTCTTTTTTTTTTATTTTAATAGCTTCACTTAATAATTTTGAGTTACTGAAAACTCGAGATTCTAGGCTTGAGCTTATGAATTTCGGGCATTCAGTAATTCGATCTTCTGAAGGGGAACCATATATATATATATATATATATATATATATATATATATATATATATATATATATATATATATATATATATATATATATATATATATCTTCCCATACATAGCTCTCCTTCTTGACACACTTGATACAGTCCAGTTGGCTAATTTTGTTGTCACTCCTCTTTCAGGAGGTGACAGTCCAAATTCAGCTAATATTTTGTGCATATTTTCAGTTTACACTGTTGAAGAAATGGATAGCTATGGTTCTTTCCTACCTCAATCCTGAACATTCCTATATTTCTTTCCCTTTGTTCTTCCTCCTGCTTCCTCCCCATTTCACCAATGTTCTTTCTACCCCATCTTAACACCTATAATCTGGTCAAAAAATAGAATCACGTCACACACATAAGTACTAGAAAATTCAATGGATCCCTTCACTTTTTGGCCTCTATGCTGGCATTGAGCTTGAATGCCAAGTGACACTGAGTGGCTCTACAGTGTTGTGGTTGCCTCCATGCAATGCCACTTAACCCCACTGAACTAGGTCAACACATAGTGATACATGCTGAATATACTATAAGTAATAATATCATTGCATTATCACTGTTCATTTAACAGAATTAGATACACCTGGATTGAAACCCAGTATCATCTGGGCTCAAAAAGAAATGCATTAATGCATTTACACCTGCTGTCAAAGAGTCATCTAAGCCACAGGTTTGTTTCATACACTCAGTACTAACTCTCGGAAGTTTAGCAATAAGCCCCGCATTTGCACTCTGCTTAACTACTTGCAAACAGGGAAAATAATGGAAATGTGTATTTCGCATGTGCAAACACTTTGCCAACCA
The DNA here is from genome assembly GCF_019279795.1 of Protopterus annectens. NCBI lineage: Eukaryota > Metazoa > Chordata > Ceratodontiformes > Protopteridae > Protopterus > Protopterus annectens. The sequence continues at coordinate 215,735,121 of NC_056729.1, read as the reverse complement.
TTGCATAAATCCGCCACACACTCTTGCACTATGCAAAGTACATATTAGCATGCATTAGTGCTGTTTACTGTCCATTTACTCTTCATGCCATGAAACTACATGTGGAAACAAAACAAACTGAAGGCCCTCTCGAACAATATGTCACATATTTGCAACACAGCCATGTGTTACCTCCACCCATGTACTGCAACCCTGGTCTCTCCCTAGTTGTTCATAAATATATCAACTACACTACATAAATTAATAACAAATGTTGTGTGATATGCAGTGCCTATCAAACTGGTATCATGCAGAACTAGAACTATATTCACAGTGGAAAATGATGACAAATCCATTTCATGCAGGCCTTCCAACATCTTCAACATCCACTGCTGATGTCATCCACTATAATATGTCCTGCAGCCTTGTAAAAGTAGGACTCCTGCTGTGGCGCTCACATAAAGTTCTGAGCTCTGTAACCTGTGTACTTAGATATGTAGGGGGCTCTGTTCTCACTGCAGTCAACCTTTTTTGTGTGTGGTGTATGTGTGTGTGTGTGTGTGTGTGTGTGTGTGTGTGTGTGTGTGTGTGTGTGTACGTGCGTGTGTGCCTTTGCACTTGCTTGACATTAGAGAGAGCCTTTTACACCAGCATATGAGACACTGCTATTACCATATTCTCCTTACCAGACACTGCTGATGTCATCACCTATAAAGTGTTGTCTGATGCACTCCATGTCTGACTTGAGCTGTTCCACTTGCCTTAAATACAGAGTTTTGTTGTCTGTGCACTTAGGTAGAGGTTCCACTGCAGTCAACTGAGGTGTGTGTGTCAGTTTTTGTGCACTTGTTCGACATTACAACAAGCCTTTTACACCAACATGTGGGACACTGCTATTACTATATTCTCCTCAGCAGATACTGCTGATGTCATCACCTATATCTGATTTGTGGATGTGCACTATTCCCACTAGGGCAGGGTCAGAGACTGGCCTGGAGGTCAGGCCGAAGTCACCTCATCCTATGTGATACAGATTACAGTGACATGGCTTTCAGTCTATCCATACACATCATGACATGGCCTGTAGACCCTGTGTTTTCTTGGTGAGAAGCCCCTGTGGTCTCTCCAGCTTCTGCATGTGTCTGGAGAGGTACATGCAAAAGGGAGCATTATACTCTGTTAGTGTTGTGATGAGAGTCAAGTGCAGTCCTTTTCTATAATCCTGAGACCTGAATACAATGCCATGACTTATGATGTGCACAACATAGCGTTCCCATTCCAGTGGGAACACTTGGTGGTCGAAGTTCAGATTGCTATCAATGTGAGTTCCCAAGTCTTGCATCACTGGGTTTCACCAGTGGGAGTTCTGTTAATGTTAAAATTAACAGGGAATTCCACTTTGCAGAAGGATAAAGTAAAGACAAATGTTTGCATTTATCTGTAGACTGTGTAGCTTTGTCATCCATCATTTGTCTGTGTTAGCCCCTCCTGTGGTATGTTATCATCATTGGTGGACACAATGATTGCTCCCAATATGTAAAAATCAGCACATGCTGTAAGCCAAAGGCTGTACACTTTAGCTTGAACTATTGAGAAATAGATTCCAAAGAGTAAAGAGCCATGTACAGATCCCAGGGGTGTCCCAATGGTGTCAGCTCTACTGATACAGATTGATTCTCCAGCTTTCACAGTATGTGTTATGTCGGTAAGCCAGTTGATTACCCATCTAGTCACATAAGGGTTAATCCCCTGATGGGAAAGTTTCTCAATGATTCCTGTGTGGGGATTGTTTCCCCACCCTAAACTAGATCATGATAGGCAGTATGCACTGTCCTTCAACCAGGCCTATCACACAGAATCAATAGGCTGTGCCATCATCATAGATCACTTACAGCGTGACTCAGCCTATACACCTTCTTGACACGGTTGAATACATACTTCAACACACCCTCCACACAGACTATGTTACCGTAGAAGGGTGTACAACAACATGTATCCATTTCAGTTGGGGGGGACAACCCTGATGCATGCATGTATACACACATCCTGACTCTCCTCCTATGTGAAACAGACCATGTCACCATGGACCTTTTCTAAATGGACACTAGTAATTTCCTGGCTGTGTGCGATGGACCTGTGTGAGTTGTTACTGCTACATCATGTCTGTTACATTTGTTAGATGTCCTCAAAGAGGTCATTGAGGGCATGCATGATCACAATGCTGTCATCCTTTTGAACTTGGCAAGCCAAACACATTTGACACAAATCCACACTGGAGAATTCACTCAACACTGTCAGATGTCACTGTAAACATCTATATCACTAAGTGGGTAGACCAATGGATCACATACATGGCATCTAAATATTTTAAAATGTGAGAAGTAACCTATATCTTAGGTCCAGTGATCAGCTCCATGCATCAGAGCTGTCTGCTAGGGTCTTTCCTGTCCATTATTTAAGTCACAGATTTCACAGGTGACTTACACATCCTCTGTCCAAACAGCTGTCTTAAGGGCTACTGATTGTGGGCAATCATTGACTCCAACTGTGATATTAATATAATGCAGACAATATCACCAAACATCAAAGATTCTTGCCACAGCCATGACAACACCTGCAATGAAATAAAAACATGAGGGATTTGTTATGTCAAGAAAACAAATGCAAAACACAAGGATAATGAAGACATCACAACCTATAATCAGACCAATAGGTATGTGACTCTGTATCCTGGGGTAGATGTTATGAGGAACATGCACCAGCATGTGGCCACAGTGCTGACTACTCTTTTGTGTATAACACAAGTACTAAGTATGTGAAGGATGTCTACATCAAAGGCCATAATACATCCAGAGTTCACAGCCTTCATCACACCAATAATTGAGTAGAATGCATCCTTTTATTATGTACCTCCCTACACATCTTGCAGTGATATGTAACTGAAGTGTACCACCTTTGTCACAATGAGCTGTCACACATCTTATTGGCCATACCTAGGTATTCTTTTTATTGCATAAACCTTATTGTCTGGTGGTGCAGAGCCCCCAGTAAGGTGTTATACCAGATGTGCTACCTGTTCCAGTGATGGACATAGTACATACATAGCTGTTTGACAACAGTGATGGCATGGGTTTCATTTGTGACAGTATGGATTGTGTCATGTATGTATGTAAATTTGTTGTGTTGTGATGTTGTGTCTTTTGGCTTTTCCCGGTTAGGGGTCGCCACAGCGGAACTCCGGTCCGCTAATGATTGGCAGTAGATTTTTATGTGCCAAGTTGCCGGCCCTGATGCACAACCTTCAACGAAGGTACGCCCATTCACGCATGTCTCTTGTAAATAAATTAAAAAAAAAAAAAAAAATATATATATATATATATATATATATATATATATATATATATATATATGTGCACAAGTTAACTAGCATGTAATAATGTCACATACATGTATAGCAGTGTCCCTCCTAACACCTCCATCAGATGTTACAGTGTCAGGACAGTTTGTGTGATTACCCTCATAGATTACTGATATGTCATAATAGATGGACAAGTGTGTTTGTGCAGAACCATCTGTGATGACTCAGAATCACACATGTTATATCAGAGACATGGTATTACTGGTGGAATTATTCTGACATTGTCCATTATTGTGTTTCTTTTAGTGTTAACTATGAATCTTTACATGTGTGCCACTTGTGGGAAACCTATGCTGAGATTGCACTCATATTCAGGCAAATCAGTTTGCACAGTTTTCCAATATGTATCCTACCCAGTTGTATATAACATCCCTGATAGAGCTCCTCAGCATTGTTCATGTAAGTATGCTTATCTCACACATTCATCTTCTCCATTGATATGTCACCTTGTCTAACAGTCACATAATATACATTTTTACACTGCAGTCCATACTGTACCATATTGATATGTGATTGGTGTTCTTGCTACAACTGACTTCCAATGACATGCCCTCATCTGCTGTGCATTAGGTTGTTTCACTTCTCCTCTTTCCCTGTACTCATTGCTGCCACTCATTTGTGTTTCCCTATTCAGTACACACATTTCCCCTGAATGTTTATTTTACATGGTAGTCCATGTACCCTTACAGATTATTCATACAGCTTCTGTACAGGATGCCTGGAATTAAATTTTACAATACTCTGCACTGTATACACTGTTCTGTACTGTGTTTGGAACATGTACATAACTATATGTTAAGCTCTGGAAATTATTGTGGCATTCTGCGCAGTCCTGCTAATCTACTGTACTCTGAGGTAACCAGGTTTGCTATCCTTGTTGCTTTACATGGTTTCTTGGCTTGCAACACTGGTGCCAGCCATGAAACTGCACTTTTTTTATTTTTAAACATGGTGCAAGACATGAATATGCAATTAGCACTGCTGCTGTTTACTGCGCATCACCACACAAACACATGTACTTCATGTAGGCATTGCACGCAGCCTACATAGAATTTACTGAATCCCAGGCAGAATATTTGCTGTTTCTTTTCAAAACTGTTGCTAGCTTGATTATTAAGTTTAAAAAGGAAGCAAAGTGCCTTTACTTACGGAAATGAGGGGGGCGGGGGTGAAGCAAAGGGTATGGCTTTTGTTTTGCCTCTCTCATTGATGGAAACCCTCCTCATGATGTGTCTAGACATCAGAAGCTTCATTTCTGTCACACGGATACTGTCTCTAATATGTAAGGGATAATCAAATAAGCTGTGTTACTCTCCATTTCCAACATGGTCTGGGGGTTGCACATTAGGGTTGACAACCAGGGCTGTTGGCCATATCAAGCATCACCTGCAATTCTGCACACACTCTCACACACACACACACACACACACACACACACACACGCACACACACACACACACACACACACACACACACAAAAACAGCTTGTCATATTTTTGCTTTGTCTCTTCATACATGGTACCGCTGTGCATAGACTTATGTAGCATATGTACCTATCTACCAACCAGATGATTCTGTAGAAAATCCACTTGCAGTAACCTGTTATATCTCAGTGTCTTCCTGAAAGACACATTACAGTGAAATATCATTGGTCTTTCCACAGAGAATCCATGCAGAACAAATGGCCATCATTGTGAAAAGATATTTACTAATGATAAACTAAAAAGTACAAATAAAGTCTATAAAACCAAAACAATCTTGCCAGTCAATGCACAACAATGCAAAACAGAAAATATGAACCTCCAATTCAAATGTATTACTTTATCTACATTAAATAAAAAAATAAACAAAACAAAAATCAGGACTGTGATGCAAATTAAACCTACTATACAGTAACAAATTTAGAAGAATCGAAAAACTAAAATTCATTACCTGAGCCATAACAGGTATCTAAAAAAAAACACTTTTCTGATGAAAGCAAAAGCATAAACCACTAAAAAGGGAATAAAGTAGCGCATGCAAGGTTAAAAGTGAATAAAGTATGTAAAGAATGCATACAAGTAATTCCCAACTTCCATTTAATTTTTAGCACCACCCCAACTACTTTCGCCCTCCCATACTGCTTTTCACTATATGCATTCATCGTTGTGCTCCTCCCTTACAGCACTTATCTATTCTACATTGTTTCTTCTACTTTTCTCAAATAAATTCTCATGATTTCCTATTTTGCCTACATTCTCATACTCTAGCCTTTTAAACGGCCTATTCCTTACATTACAGAGAAGATACAATGGCAATCTAACTAACTCTCTTCCTTTATAGAAAATAATTCTATCTAAACAATCCTGTCTTGGTTTGTGATCCTTTGTGGAGTTGACTGGTAAGAGAAGTTTAATTTGAATTTATATTGTATTTGTTATCACTGTTTTTAATTTTTTGTAGGTAGGAAATGACAGCTGATTAACAAGATTTACTTAGGTTCATATTTTGTTGTTTTACATTCAGTTTCACTGCTGGTGGTTAGAAAGGGATAGGTTTCAGACTGGCAAGATCTAGCCACTGCAAGGGACCTAAACAGCTATAAATTTACACAGACTGCAGAGAGGAAAATCCTGAGCATAACTAAGCAATCTTGTCTTGGTTTATGATTTTTTGTGGAGTTGACTGGTAAGAGATGTTTCATTTATCTTTACTGTTAAAAGAGGTGTGACTGCGAGCTATAGTGAGCAGAAGCTACTGAGTCATGTAAAGAAATTACAACTTTTGTCTGGCTGGTAGAACTCGTACGGTCAGAATAACTTTACTGTATTTTATTATTTAGTTGTGCTGGTATACTTTTTTTGTCATAGAAGTTTATTTAAGTTCTCTTTAAATTCTGTGGAGACTGACTTTGTTTATGTTTTTCTTTTGCAATGTTTTACTCATTTAAAGCTGAATATGGATTCCTTAAATAAGTATGCATGCAATTAATGATTTGCTAATGCACAAGTATCTTGTACAGTGTAGTAAATGCTATGCATATTTAAAGGTAACAGTTGATTACACTGGTGATCTGTGTTCCTCGTGTCAAAAGTTGGATGATTTGCTTACCATTGTTAGAAGCAAATTTTGAGTTAATGATGATGACTGCACTTGTGCAATTGGCATGACTTGGAGAACTGTTGTATCATATATTAATGGCTGGACTGATGAACTAAATAATGTTAGGCATAGAACAAATAGAACAGATTTAGGAAATGATGCATCTATTTTCTGCAAAGAACATTCAACCCCTATAAAACAAAATGATGCCCCTGAGAGCTATGGAATTCTGGATGGAAGTATTCAGCAATCTGAGGATCAAGTTTGTTTAGAAGGAAACAAAAAAAAAGAAAGAAAGGAAGAAGTTCTCAACAAATAACAAGGAAGAAAAAGAAACTGATTAATGAATGTAAAGGAAAGAGAATATGTAGTAAAATGGACACTGCTTTGTTATGTAACACACTAGCAACAGGGAATGATAATATTTGTCTATCAGAAACCTTTGCAATGCAGAAAGAAGAAAAAAGAGGCAAGGGGAGGGGGGAAAAGGAAGAAATCAAAACTGAACATGGAAGGATTGAAGAACATTACTGTGAGAAAAAAGAAGAGAAAGACGGATGTTGACTACATGGCTCAAACTGTGGAGTCACGTCACTGTGAATGAAAAGATTTTTTGGATAAACACCTACATGGAAACAATGTCCTGTTTTAAGAAATGGAAATGTGTAGAGCATCCAAGCCTTGTTTTGTGCACAAATGTGTTCAGACAGGATGGTGTGCATTTGTCAAGGTCAGGGAAGAGAATTTTTGCAGCAGATATTTTACAATATTTGACAAACACTAGGCAGGATTTTTGCCAGGTCAGAAATTTAACAGTTCACAGATAGCAACATTCAATGCATCTCTGATAGTTATTAATGCTGGTCTATATCATAGTTATTAATGCTGGTCTATATCATAACTGTAAAAGCCCGTTTCAGCAAATACATAAATGTTGACACATATTGCATGAACCACGAATACACTGAAAGCCCTAAACCACGAAATTCAAAATCTCGAACCAGCATAGTTGGCCAACCCCACCGCTCGCTACATACTACCCACCCAAACAAAATAAACAAACCACATACATACACTAACCAAAATCCTACTTCTAATCCTACACTAAACCTTACATACATTATTATCTATGCACTTACCTTAACCCGCTCCCTAACCTTAAGGTCCGTAACTATCGCACACTTACCTTAATGAGCTATACCCAAACAAAATAAATAATCCACACACATACAATTAACAAAACCCTACTTCTAATCCTACACTAAACCTTACATACATCACTATCTATGCACTTATCTTAACCCGCACCCTAACCTTAAGGTCCGTAACTATCGCACACTTACCTTAATGAGCTATACCCAAACAAAATAAATAATCCACACATATACAATTAACAAAACCCTACTTTTAATCCTACACTAAACCTTACATACATCACTATCTATGCACTTACCTTAACCCGCATCCTAACCCTAAGGTCCGTAACTATCTCACACTTACCTTACGGAGCTATACTGCAGAAGGGCCAACTATGCTGATTCGAGATTTTGAATTTCACGGTTTTGGGCATTCGGTGCATTTGCGGTTCAAGCAATATGTGTCGACATTTACATATTCGCTGAAATGGGCTTTCACAGTTATAATATAGACCCATTAATGCTAAGAGCATTAATAATAAATATTTTTTATTGGAAAATTTGCTACATTCCCACAAGATTGATGGTGTTATAGTTTGTGAAACATTGTTAAAGAACAATGACTGGAAACCAATTCTGTCAGGGTATAAATGTTTTTCATGTAACAGACATTCTAACAAAATATCAGGTGGAGGTGTTATGATAGGGATTAAAGATAGCTATGAGACCTTTAATTAATTACATGTTCAGTGATAACACCAATACTATAGATTGTGTAACTGTGACAATAAAGACAAACCTGGAACATATAACAAGTGTTGGAGTGTATAGATCACCAAAGTCAAGTGCAGATGACCTAGAGGAATTCATACATTTCTTACATGAAACACAGGAGGTAAGATTAATATTAGCTGGGGACTTAAATTTACCAGAAACAGACTGGAATAATACTGATTCAACTATGCTAGTAAGGAAATTATTCACAGAATATATTCAGGAACAACAATTGCTTCAGATTGTTCAAGTCACGTTTTACCACCATTGATGTGCAGTGATCATGGGGTTATTAAGGTAAATTGTTGCTAGATAATTCTGCCAAAATGAATTCTAAACCAATGCAGAGAAGGTTAATTACAGATTATATGGAAGCAAAAGAGTTACTATGTAAAACTAACTGGAGTGAGGTGTTCAGTGGACAAACTGCAGATGGAATGTGGAAAGTTTTGAAAGAGAAATTGAGTGCAAAAAGTCAAAAAATATTTAACATCAGGATCTAGGCATACAACATCAGGGGGATATATTTCCATTAGAACAAGATATCTGATTAAGGTGAGAGACAAAAAAATCTAAGAAATGGAAGAGAGATCGAACTACAACTTTGAAAACTGAAATAACTAAGCTGGACAAACAGATTAAGCATAGTGTGAGACAAGATCAAGAAAAAATTTGAATAAAATTTATATAAAGATATTGAGCATAATAGGAAACCTTTTTATAAATACATAAGATATGGAAGGAGTAAAGACACAAATTAATAAACTGTGTGCAGATTCTAAAATTTATTCTCAGACACAACAGAAAAGATATATTTACTAAATCTTATGCAAAACAGTTTGGCTCCACAAAAGGGGTGATAAGTTGTCCTAATGACATCCATGTAAACCGAGATACTGGAATCAAATTAGATTATATTGCAAAATAACTGCACAAACTGTATCCAAACAAAACATTGGGAGGAGATGGAATTAGTAACAATGACCTGAGAACACTTCAGCAAGGACTTACAGTACCATTATATCTATTATTCACTAGGTCATATAAATATGGGGAAGATTCCTCAAGATTGGAGACATGCGCTTATTAAACCTGTCTTTAAGGGAAAGGGGAGTAGGAGAAACCCAGAATCATATAGACCCATAAGTCTACTTTCATATTGTGGAAAATTAATGGAGAAGGTAATATTGGATAAGTTATTGTCAGAAATGGATAGGTTGGGACTTGAAACCATATATCAGCATGCACATGTTGACAATAGATCTATTACCACCTGTGCCATGATGTTCTATAACACTATAATAACATCTATGAATGAAAAATTGTGCTGTGATGTAATTTATATAGACTTAATTTAAGCATTTCACAAGGTCATACACAAAACACTGATCAATAAATGAGTACAACTAGGTATTGATGTTCTCTTGATAGGAATGATAGCTGCATGGCTTACAAATAGGACATGGCAAGTATCACACACCAACTGGACATGTGAAATCATTGGTTACAGTCAGGGTGTCCCATAGGGCTCTGTCCTAGGCCTTTACTTGTTTAGATTGTATCTTTCAGACCTAAGGTGTTTTACAATCTATACACAGATGATCTGAAATTGTGTAAACTGATTACAATTGTTACAGATAAGGCATGTCTGCAAAATAACTTGCCTAAATTGACCATTTTGGGCACAGAAGAAGAAGATTCTGATAAATACATCTAAAACTAAGCAGAGTGCCAGCAGTATGTGTCTCCTCTACCATGTAGAACACTACCCTGAGGTACAGGTGCCATAGACTGTGCTCAAATAGACACTAAAGCACTGCCATGTGAGTAGGGATGAGTCTATGTCAATCGCAAGGGGTATCACTCCATCAACTGCCAGGTCATGTGCAATGCCCAGGTCATCATCATGAATGTGTGTGTGTGCTGGCAGCCCTGGCAGTTATCATGACTCACATAACTGGCATGCATCACAGCTATACCAGATGCTTGCCTGGGGGGACATCGCATATGGTCATCTACTGGGGGATGCTGGTTATGCACTGGTGGATGATGACACCCATCAGAAATGCACACACACCTACCAATGAACACCATAATGAGGCACACACACAAACTAGGAACATCATAGAGCATGTGTCTGGGCTGCTCAAGTCACAGTTCCTGTTCCCCAATATATCTGGTGGTGCCCTGCAGTACTCTCCAGCCACATGTGCACAGAAGCTCATGGTATGTGCCATGCTACACAATATGATCCTGCAGAAACAGCTGTGGTAGGATCATCACATGGAAGGGACACACAGCCACGCCACCAGTGCCAAGGTCCCCATAGCCACACCCACAGGGAGACGCAGAGGAGGAACCCCATGAGGCTGTCCCTGTAGCAGATGTAGGCATGCCCAGTATGCCCTGGCCTTGGCAAAGAGGCAACGCATAGCACATGCACTGACAACCTAGGGTTCTAAGGACTAAAACCTTACACTGACTCACATATATAGCAAAAAGGATGCTAGCCACACCACACAACATGTACCTTACCATGTATTGGCTGTGTACTGCATGCATCAGACAGAGTCAACCCTGAAAAACAGTTATCTCAACTGCTGTATGCACAAGGTAAGTCACTCTCCTTTATAACAAATGTACGGGGTACTAGACTACAGTAGCGTATGTATGGACCTGCTGCATTTATGCAAGGGAAAAGAGTGAGCAAACTTGGATAGAACAGACAGCTATGTGGGACAACAGGTACTCTTTCCAATAGTGACTGTTCCATGATATGCAGTAGGACACAAGGCAGCAAACCCATGGCAGTATATAAGGGAATTACCTAACAGCTGTGTCATAGGACAGATGCACAACTCTTAATGCTACAGTATCCTACCCCCAATATGTCAGTGCTCACATACAGCTGCTGAAACAGAGTATGTTTGCAAGGATATATCAGCAGACCACACAGTCCCAGGGATGTCCCAAACAACCTGGCTACATGTCCTATTTCCCACAATATGCAGGAGTCAATGTGTATATGTCTGTCTGCTGTTGATAGTGCGAGGAATTAACATTTACTTCCTGGTAGTTGTGGCTCAGTGGGCTAAGTACATTAGCATAGTTGATGGTGTTCATGGTTCAAAACTGGCTGCACCTACAACTATTGCATGTGAGGTATTCCTATGGTACGAGTCCCACACACTGTCAATATGTCATAATCTGTTACTGCAAGAAAGCTGGACAAAGCCAGAGACAATAGAGGGACAGAGGGCCAAACCTACAGACATTATAGATGCTCTGAGTAACCAAGAAGGTGGTTAGTACAAGAGCAATTTCCAACAAGTCAGAGTAGCAGTAGGATGTAAAGGCCATCACTTAAATGTGTCAGTATGGACAGCAATTCAGTGGGCTCCATGTAGTAGTATATTACTGGAAAAACACAACTGTATGAGAAGCAGAGAAGACATATGGATGAAATGCTGGACATTCCGCAAAACATGTACAGTCAGAAGTGTGAAAACTCTCACCCTATGTATGCTGTGTTACATCATGTACCTCAGTCACAGTATACCTACAACCACTTAGAGCAGAAAATCTGGACCATCCCATGAACAGTAGTGGGACAAAGGCCCAAATATAAGGAGAAGGTTTAACTAGTGGCCAGAGAAATGTAGAATGTTCAGAGAACAACTGGTTGCACAGTAGCATGGGTTCCCTGGTTATGCATGGAGTCAGTAACTCAAATGTTTGTCATCATTTCCTAATGTCAATATATAATACTTTGCCAGCGATGTGCCAGAAAATCACAATGCTTAGTAAAATGTGCCATACATATGATGCAAAACTATATACAGTCTATTACAATCTGTACAGTTGATAGTATCACTCATATGTCACATTCAGCACACAACCAGGGAATCCTTTGGACAAAGTATCAGGGAGGTGCTGGACTGTTGATTCAGGTGCAGCAGCAAATTGGCTGCAGCACACAAAGTCCTGGACTGGAGTACAGGTAGGTTTGGTCTGGAGTCACCTTGTAAGAACTGACAGTCACACTGGAGAATGCTCCTACACTTAGCTAACTTGAGCCTATGTCTGATGCCTCATCTGCCTAAAGAACCGATATGTGAAAATATGTCTGTGCATACAGCTATGTATATGTATCTGTCTCTCCCTATACCTCTCACACATGATCACCCTATCATTATGTGGCACATATATTATATATATCTATATATCTATATATATATATATATATATATATATATATATATATATATATTGATTCACTCACACACATACACACACACATATATATATATATATATATATATATATATATATATATATATATATATATATATATATCTGTGTGTGTGTGTGTGTGTGTGTGTGTGTGTGTGTGTGGATGCACAAATGTTCACACCTACAATCAGAATGCTGGGGTTATCTGCACCTACATGCATAACGGTTGTCTGATGGTAAAAGACCAAGGCCGCATAACGACATAATCCACCCCACCAAAGAACCCTATGCCTGTGGAATGTCAGCCTCTAGGCAGACAAACATGAGCAGTTGGTGTAATGTGCAATGGCTTCAACACAGAACTTGGACAGGCCAAATTGTCACTGGCCAATTGTCCACGCAGCAAAGTGCATATTGCCAGAAATGGTGATAATGGTAACCGTACATGCATAGCAGGGGTATTAAAAGAAACACCACTGCTAGGACACTAGATACAATAACAGTATAAAGCAGGTTCACTCTGCTGGCCACACAAGCTGTGTAAGACAAGACCATTTTCTGTTGCCCACAACTACTGTGGCTGCAGCCACATGTATACCACGTGTAACCAGTGGCCCTTGCAATTCATATTGCAAACTATAGTGTGTAATAGTAGGTAGATGTTTGAATCTCACAGCAGCCACCTTGTGTGTGTGTGTGCAGATATTTCCCTTACACCATGCAGACATGCCCATTTAGCCTATCTGTGTGAAATGGCCAATCATTTTATGGACTTTTGACTAGCATCCTCCCCAGCACTGGCCTCTCTGTCAACACCTGCTGATATCATCCACCTTAACAGCCGTGGCTGACAATGTCAAAACTGATAAGCTACATGGTGCATGTGATAACTATGTAGTGCTATAGTATATACTAATAGATAGGTAGGGGTTCTAATCTCCCAAATGGCAACTGTGTATGTGTGGATATAAATATATCCCCTTGCAGCAGTGTGCCTCTCTCTGTGCAATGGTTAAACATGCTATGGCCCCATGACTACCTGCCAGCCTAACCAATGGCCTCCTTTACAAGGCCTGCCAATGTCATCCACCTTAACAGCAGTAGCTGACAATCTCAAAACAGATAAGCTCCATAACACATGCTGTGAAGATTGGGGAAAGATGGGTGAAGGCTGCCAGCCTAGTCAAATAGAATTTGACACATAATTCTATCATTTGTATAAATAAATGTAAAATACAGGCTTGTGTTTTTAAATGAAAGAAAACACTATAAAATGTGAACTTCAAGATTGTTGCAACATTGCATCTGCTGTAAGGAAACTCAAGACAAGCATTTCAAATTTTCTTTGAAGTTACCATTATCTAAAAAATGGTGCTGAAGCCTCTGGCTGAACACATTCTTTCTATCATCTTAACTTAATGAATAATTGTTAGAGTATACATGTGAAATGTATTTTATTGTTGTAGTTTCCTGAACAGGTGTTAGCTTGCTAAATAATTCAGTTTGTTTTCCTGGGAACTCCAGACTAAGTGCCCAGATGATATAATGTGAATACTGGAAAAACCTAAGTGTCAAAATGATGTAATTTGGAAGGGCCGTAGCAGAGCTGTTTGTTAGTGTTTTAAAAACTATTGTTCAGTGAGAGACTAAAAGCATTTGTCTTGCACATCAGCTTCAGTACTGCTTATGCTCTTTATGTATGTAAGTAGGATTATATCAGTGTGTTTTCCCTTAAGAATAGCTAAAGATTAGAAAGTTAGATTAAGTGTATTTTTTACAGCAGACCTGTCCTATTGTATTATTTTAAGTTTTTGTGTGATCTCTGAACTCTTGGATATATCTGTGGTGTAATAGTATTGTCTTATGTTTTAATTATTTACTATTAAATATTTTAAAATCCTTTACCTGTGGCTGGTTTGTGTAGAGACAAGTTAGGCTTTAGAGTACATTGCATATTTATAGAGGTTATCGTAATAGGCCACACTAATAAGCCTTAGATTGAATAATCACATTACCAATTGGATAATAATATTGCACAGTAATAATTGGACACCCTTTCAAGGGCCTTTGGGTAGCTGATAATATTAGCTGGCGGTGGCAGAAATTACTACCATATTGTCTGGGTAAAGGGGCACAGCTAGAAAATCTGTATCAGCCTTTCCAAGGAGTGTCTGTGAAGTTGTATAAATACTTATCTCAAAGTGTGTGTCAGCTATCTGGGCAGGGACATCAAGCACTGGTTGGACAGAGAGGGTACTGGAGGTTAGCTTGCCAGCTACTCTGAGATCTTGAACCTATAGCTGTGCCAGTGGGGAGTCTTATTAGGGACCTGGAGAGCAAGGGATCAACCAGCCCCAGACTGTCAATGATCTCTGTGTGCACTTAAGGGAAATTGTACTTTACTGTGTGTATTAGTTATCCTTTGCTTTTCTAGGAGATGACCTCCCTGGTGTTAGTGGTGAGGATTGAGGCTCCTTGATTGTTGGGCCAGGGCACAGTCATCACACACGCGATAACTACTTGGTGCAGAAGTGCATACTAATAGATTGATAGGGGTTCTAACATCACTAATGTCAACTTTGTGTGTATGACTGCACAAATCTATTCCCATGCAGCAGTAAACATATGGCTATATGGATGTGCAGTTGTCATGCATTTTACTGCCTTTTCACTAGCTGCTGGCCCTAAATAGCCCACATCTACTGAGGCATACATGCTGTCCACCTCCACTTACATTTGTATGTACAGAACACTCATGTATCACATATCAAAGGTACCAGGCCTTGTCACAGGGTACGCATGCAAGATTACGCTGACTGCCCTCATTGTCCCTGACACATTGTTCTACACATGTGCATTTAGGTTACCATGCACATATACAGTCATACCTTGCTGATGTCATATTTCTGCTGTGCTGCCATTCCATCATGTTCCACTGTATTGCCACCAAGTATCCGTAGCTTAGCCATTCAGACCCCTGGAACAGAAACATACACAGTTCTGTGAGACACCTGTCATTTTGCAACACTACCAGCAATCTAACATCATGCAACAAAGGTACACAAACGTTGATGTGTACTCATGACATATGCCAGCATACAGTGCCTGTCATGCAATAACACTACTGCACTAAAAACAAAACACGTGTAATGTAATATAGTCACCCTGTGAATCAAAAACATATTTGCATGTCCCTGCATTAATAGTATGGATGACAGGGGTGTTGCACAGGTATCATCACATGCACAGGGTGTAGTGTGGGGGTGCCAGAGGCCCATGCTGTGCCAAACAGTTGACAGCATGTGTGTGAGTCAGGAAGGGGTGCTACTTAGCTGAGCCATGGAGAGGTGTCATGTGTGTCTATTGGTGACCTGCATGTGACAATGATGTTTGAGTGTGTGTGTGTGTGTGTGTGTGTGTGTGTGTGTGTGTGTGTGTGTGTGTGTGTGTGTGTGTGTGTGTGTGTGTGTGTGTGTACACAGTCAAATCAAGTGTTAGCCCTACACATGTGTAAGTTGGATGGCTGTGGACTGTACATGGCAGAGTGGACAGTTCACCATCTATGTCCATGAACATGGGAACTGGGTCTGCCAGGAGTGGCACTGACATAATCATTCCTAGGGTCAGATGGATTACTAGTTGCTGATGGTGACTGGTGTCTGCTGTGTCCGTGTCCCACACGGGACTACCAAGGACCATGTGCCCATGGCCTGCCATGTTGTGGTGTAGATAGCACAATCCTTTCTGTAGTGCTGGATGTACTGCCACTAATGGAGCATTCATGTGCGTGGCCACATGGACTCTCAGCAGATAGTGTTGCTGACCTACATCCACATGTCTGATTCCCTACTATCAGATGCTCCAGCACAGACAACATGCAGTCAAGGACAGACAATATCACACCTCACCATCTGTCCACTATATAAGCAAAATGATTCATGGCATCACCAATGCTGTGGAGGAAGTCCCAGATATCAGACTGTGCTGCATCCATGAGTCTCAGCATCCATCTGGTGTTGCATTTGGAACATGCTTCAGCATCCATGATGGACCAAAACATGCATCGAGTGACCCATGATGTGACACCTGTGACAGGTGGTGGATGGGCAGCAGTCATCCTTTGAACATCCCTGTCAATCTGCATGTGTGGACCTCACCAGCTCTCTGGCTATGGCTAGTGTTTACACTCACTGATGCTATAGTTGTCACACTTTACTGTTCAGTATCACCACACTCTGTCCGATATCTTTGGCTGCTGAGGACTGGGTATGTGTGGGCATACTGACTTTGTGCAAGGGGACTGGGGGAGGAAGTGGGATGTCAACCCATGGAACAGGCTCATCCCCAACAACCCCACCTGTGCCTCATTATGACCACAATCATCCTCAGAGTCCAATGAGACACTAACATAAGGTTGTGAGGGGGACACACTCCAACCCCCATGTTCAGGATGACAAAATAAGTACATTACTACCTGCACTATTATGTATGGTAATCCACACACATACAGCTATAGGTGAGGAGCCACAACTGCATTACACATACTACATCTTATTTCTGATCACATGCACAACACACAGGCAGACTACAACAGACACAGACAAGCCCAGCCCTTTACAGCATGCACTGCAGCTATGTCTGGTTAATGTTGACAGTATTATACACCTGTGTGATAGGCAATATGTCAGTGTATGTGATAGACCTATACCTAAAACACAGTGCACCTGTCTTGAGCATACTATGCCAGTTCTAGTATCACTGCCTCAGGTATGAAACATCTCCATATTGTGTGTGAACAGGAGAGTGATTGCCTCCTGTACAGCAGACTGCATAGACCTTCTCAAAAAGAATTGCAAATGTGTTACCATTCCTGCAAATATACAACTGTGATTACCCATTCAATGCACATCAGTTAACGCCTCCAAAATTGAACATACAAGTATTGTACTCTGGCTAAGCGTAACAGTTTTGCCTAGGGCAAAATGTCAACCATTAAAATTCTTAGGGTATGTATGATCCATACAACAAAAGTAGCACACTTACCAGGTACAGAACCTTGGACTCCGGCCACACCTGACATACCTATGGAAATATGAGAGAGACATATTTTCAGCAATAGTGAATGTAGCATTGTTGCAGGGTAATATGTGCCTATATCAACATGTACAGTAGCTAATGTGATACTGCCTACATTGCTGATTTTCTGAGTATGTGTGCACAATGGTGCATTAAAAACAAACCACCCCCCCAATGCAGATAAACCTGACACCTGTGTACTGGTATGCAGAGGCTACCACAATGACTGATACAGTATTACTCTGAAGAGCACAGGAAGCTTACCTGGATGCTCCTCTGCTGTGGATGCTGTGGCACCCACCTCCATGATATATGGAGTGATGAATGCTTGGGACTGGTGGTTTTTCCCAAGTTTGACAGGAATTCCTTTGTGGCCGAGAGTGGTTGTTCTGCTGCAGGCCCTCCACTGGTGGCAGCACAGTCCCTGGCTGCAGTGGCAGCCCTTTGCCTTGCAGCATTTACCATATCTGTGGCTCGGTGTCGGACCTGCTAGTAGCTTCTGTCTTGTGGCCCTACATGGTTGACTGCTGTGACAAGGTAATCCCAAAGTGCTGAACATTGGTCACAATTGCGGTGAGTCCTGGACAGCAGAATGTTGCTATGCAGTCTGAGGCCCTCCTGGAAGACATTATTTTTAGCCTCTGAAAATGGCAGGTGCCTTCTTTGATACATCCTTTCTGAAAGACAACAAGAGGAGAACACATCACAGGACCAGATACATTGATACCCACTATGTACAGAACCTGCATGTCAAAACTGCCCTGCACTATCTACTGCCACCTCTCACAGCGTACCCCACAGTGTATCAGCACACTATGTATGTCATTATCACAAACATAGTGTCAAAACCAGTTGTGTCCCTCTGTGCCATAACAGAGTGTGCTGTATGTTTCCACTCCCATACATGCCATCTACTGTGGTGTGTCTCCTGTGGGCAAAGTCCCACTGCTATCTCATATGGCCACTGTCACACAATAGGTGTGTGTTATTACAAGTATATGAGGACAGTCCAGCAACATCACTGTTGTCTATCCTCCCTGTAGGTGTCAAACTTCTCCAGTACACAGATGTTTGCCAAATGTGTACATGTGCCTGATATATGTGGTCCTTTTGACACAAACCTGTGGGAGTCTGGCAAGCAGTTGGCCAATAACTGATGGTTGTTCTCAAAATATAGAGAATCTGGCTGCCACACACCAGAACCCTCGGAAAGAAGTTATGCTACAGTAATATCTGTTACTGTAGTCATACTCTTACTTTGTATGACCAATATGTACACTCTGTTGCTGAGGTTTGGCCTGTGTCCCCCAAGTAATACTGACTATGACCTGACTTCCTGCTGTAGGGGTTGCTAGGTATGTTAGCCATAGGTCTCAAGTAATGACATATGAATGCCAACTAAACTTTGACCTAGCCAGAATATATCAGGGACAGTCCTGGACAACTTTACAATGTCTGAACTATTCCAGTGTGACATTCACAGACTAAGAGGTGCTGAATGACAGCACATCATGTAATATGACAGGTGTGTCCACCCCTACTTACAGCCAATATGTCTAACACATAATCCATTCTCATATTCATACAGGAGACAACTGTTGTAGGAGTGAGCAAGAGGGCCACAGCTGTGATGTAATTCACAGCAGGCACAGTTGAGAGGTATGTCTGTAGCTGTTGGACAGCAGCATATCAACTACATGTCATTCTCAGAGATGAACTACAGGTCTTCTGTTGTAATCCATATTCCCCATAACTGCATCCTCTCATCTGTGTCCCATTATATGGGGACATGTATTACATACCTGGTAGAGTAATGCAATCCTTTTGTGATGAAATCCTGAAAAACATGTATTGGTAAATCACAGTCTGTCTTGGTATAAAAAGTTACAGACCTGTTTCCCATAGGCAGTTTCTTGCCTTTTGTAGGTAATGCTCACTGACAGGTAATTACTGTGAGATGTACAGTGATGAGGTGTGGAGTCTACTGCATCACACAGAGTAGGTACTAATATTGTCCACTGTTGAACTTTATGAGGTGTATCCACAGTTGTGCATTCTATGTTTGCCCATTGTCAAATGACTTTATGATTATCTGGCAGTTCAGTGTTAAATATTGTGGGTTGAGGTCAGTAAGGGGGAAGATGCATGTGGATGTCAAACATCATACCCATCAGAATATGCATGCTGTTGCAGTAACTGCTGGTCAGCTCTGTATGTTTGCAGGGGCAGACTTTGACACATGTCCCTGTCACTTGACCCCCACCCTTTATGTATCAGTGTTGTGTGGATGCCTTGTTCTAGGGGGTTGTGAGGTATGGTAAGTCTGTAGCAGGTAGCATAATATACAGCTGCATATGTTGCAGCCTGCAGCTGCTCCTTTTTGCCTAGGACTCAAAGTGGGGAGTTTGAACTCGTTGGAGGATAGCAAGTTTTATGTGTCACTGAGGGAGCAGTGGCAGCTCTGTCATCACAGCAGAGCCAGGGTGAGGGTATCCATAACAGTCCAGTCAAGGCATGTGCTTAAAGTACATCTGTTATGTAACAGTGCCAATCAGACAGTAGTAGGCGGCATATAGGTAGACTATACAAATAGGTGCAGTGTGTCCCTACCTATAGGCCTTTGACTTGCTAACATGTGTAACAGTTAATTCAGTAGCAGCAACCTGTTTTGGTTAAAATTGCATGACTCAGTCATTATTTGCTGTATTCTCAAGAATGTAACTGAAGTGCAAAACACTGGATTCGAACCCATGACTGTGGGTGGCAAAATGTACTGCATGCATGGCAATTAACAGGTTGAGCTACTGAGTCACAACTGCAGCAGGTGTATTTGCAAGATATATGTCCATGCATACAGTCTGTGACACAGGAATTGCATTAACATATGTTTTCTGATGGGTATGAGGTGTGACAGTCAAATGTTTGTCATGAATTTCTAACCTCAGTCTTTAATGACTTGTCAGTACTTTAGCAGACATATATGCTTATGTGAAACCATGCCAAAACTAGAGGACACAATTTTGGACATTTTGCAACAGTCTGTACAGTTGACAGCTATACCTGCTATATCAGGCCTCACGTACATAAATTAATATTTATTTGGCTGTTGTACTGCTGTAGTGTATGCATCACATTCCCAGGTACACTGCCAATTTCCCCATTATATGCACTTGTAGTGTGTCAGTGGCAATCAGGATCTGTTGGTGGAAACAAGCATTGTAATTCAGAGCTGAGTGGCCTAGTAGGCTAAAGCACTGTGTTGTAGATGACAGGGGCCCTGGTTTGAGATGTGCCACCAGTGATTGTTTTGTAGATGTGCCTAACACTGTCAGAAACACATAATGTGATTAAGGTGCTTTTAAACAGTTTTAAGCAGGTTTGCACAGGTTTGCACAGCATTCCATGCTGCTTAGCTCTGCTTAAACTTGTACTAAAAAAAAAAAAAAAAAACAAAGGGTGATAGAAAAGTGGTGAAATGGGGGCAAGCAGGGTGAAAAAATATACTGAAAGGCAGGTAGGTATGTGCAGGAAGGATGTAGGAAAGTACCATAGCTCTTCATTTCTTCTACACCAACAGCTGTGCAGGGTTTACAAAATTTGGAATTTGGACCCTCACACCCCAGAGAGAGGGCTGAGAACAACATAAATATGTTGATTAATTAATGTAATAATTAGTTTTGTCCAGTGGACATGTGTGCGAAATTGAGAGCTAAGTATTGCATGATATATTTTTTATGGGACATGTGCCCTTTTTTTAAGAAGAGAATGTTGGCAAAGGGATATAGGTACATGTGGGGAGGTAAGTTGGGTAGGAGAGACAGCATCTGCAGACAGACAAGAAAGACAAGACAGCATACAGGGGTAGTGTGTAACACATGAGGGGGTAAATATCATGGTTGGGGAGAGTGTTGTGGAATCAGAACTTCATGTGCCTCCTGACAACAGTGTGACTGAGCTCCCCATCCATGGGCAGTCAAAACTGCTCCTTCACTGCCCCTAAGGTGGCTTTGCTGGAGGCTGGGTGCTGGGGCCACCAAGCCCCTCCAGGTTGGTGAGTCTGCCCTCGATCTGGCACAGGCATTGCTCATACCCACAATAAGCTATCCTGCGCACCATCACCAGTAGCTTATCATGGGTTCCACCCCCTCCAACCTTGCTCTCAGGGGTATGGGCCCTGTCCACTACAGCAGTTCCATCTGTAGGTGGTGCAGTGCCAGCAGAGAGGGCAACACTGGCTTGGGTCCCAGACGTGCTGGGACCTGGTGCCATAGCCAGCTGTTGTAGGGTAAGCAGATCACCAGGAACTGGCTTACCCAGTCGAGCTGTGGTGTTGTGGTATTTCAATGTGTATAGGTTAATAATTTACAAACTATTTAGTTAGTTATAATAGCATGCTAGAACATTGCAAATAACCCAGTAACATAACATTGCTTAGTATATGGAACACAATAATAAGTAAGTTAACAGTCAGCATAGTAGCAGGATTCCAGTAACAGTTATGGTATACAGCCAACAACAGTGGTAATTCAACAAGATATGTTAGTATGCAACCATTGCAATACATAACAATAATAAAACACAAGAACCAACATAACATTTAGGGAACAACATATATTAATAGTAAACCATAACCAATGTATAACAATAATAAATTATGGTGAAGATAAGGGGTGGGGGGCATAGAAATACAGTCCATTAATACCAGTATAGGTTATATAGTTTGCAACAGTACTGCAATATATTCTACAGGTCTGCCGTTCGTTTATGTATAACAGTGTCCTATAGCTGCTGTAGCATGTACATACCTTTCAAGCTATCCACATGGGATAGTATGGGTCAAGCAGTAACACCTGCAGGCACTCAACTACAGAGGTGTATTGCATGTCAGTTGGACCTATATAACAACCATGGTGTACTGTGGACTGATGTAGTGTGACTATGCTATTGACATTATCATGTCAATGTTAGATCTGTGACAGAGGGATTAGGCAACAGTGATTATAGTCTGTGACAGTGACACTTGAGAGACATGTATCGTATACAGTACAGAGAGTATAAGGCAATCATGCAGTCCTTAGCTGGCATGAGGTTAGACCGTCAGCAAAAATTCACAGACACACCAGGCATACAGCCATATCAAGATTATACATTTTATTCAATGTATTAACTTTTATTAGTATTGTACTTATTGCCTATATTTTATGACATCTTATCACATTCCTGGTCAATGCTGTGAACACTCTGAACACTCAAATTATTAACCCATAGTAACAGCTACTTCACCCATTTACCTGTAATTCCTGTAGGGAGAACATCTTTTAACAGTACATAACTGATTCAGTAATATGTACTAGTGCCTGTCACTGGTTTCAAACCCTGGTCTGTGTGTGACAGTCTGTACATCATATACAGCATTTAAAAAACTGGGCTACTCAGCAACAGCTGACTATTGACTGATTAATATTTACCTGGAGCTCACCTGGAAACAAAATATGCCATGGTAGTAGTACAGTTTTATATAAGACTGTAGTGACACTTGAACACAGATACTAGGTAAACTGTATATTAATGCATAGAATTCAGGTGTACACAATGAACGTTTAGTGGGTGGAAATATCTGTGACATGTAGAAACCATGTCGGAGTATTGGGTTGGCTACCTGACCCATATACAGTTGCAGATAGTATATTTGCAGTCTACAGCTATTAGTGTTTCATATTTGACTGCAGCACCACACATCTGAGCAGGAATGCATATAGGTAAAATGCAATGGTTAACACAAGACAATTCTGATATACACACTCTACCTTGGGTGTTCCTGGTATTGCTACAGATGTTGGTGCAGAACAAATGTCAGTATGTATATATTTTGTAGTACAGCTGTAAATCCACAGTTAATCATAACAGTCTTCCTTAACTAACCTTGAGTCACTTAGTGGTATTCTTTGTGTTTGTGTATCAGAGCAGATGTCATACTGGATTTCATGAACAAAAGCCGTACGTACAAACATATTGCACAACACAGCCTTATTAGGCGTGCATTCATGCAGTTATTGGGATAATTTCAAGTCTTTATTGCACAACAGTTTATATAATGCAGGTGTTGCAATACAGCTGTAATTCCTCAATTATTGCAGTAGAAACTTTATTTCATTAACATTATCAGGTTTCATGCTTTAATCTTTATTGCACTATACTTAGCAATAATCAATTATTACAGTACAGGCCTATGTCCACATTCATTGCAACACACAAATCTGTACTGTATGTACCTTCTGGCAGTGAATGACTAACTTTATCTTGTGTATTTTAATATAGAGTGCAAATTAATCTGTACTCACCACACTCATGGTGCAACCTGGCAAGGCAGCCTGCATAGGCCTATAGGTTGCAAACTCTCACCTCTGCAGCTGTAGGGAGAGAAGCACACCATTTTGTGTACCTTTCTATCACACATTCAGATTAGGTATTGGTAAAACAATGCTAACTGTACTTACAAACATGTGGGGCATTCCCATCCCAAGCATCCTGGATCCAGGTGTCCAGAAATTGCCTATTCTACCGCTTCAGGTCATCATAATGGTGACGGACCTTCTCGCCTGTTTGGGGGATACCTTTTGCACTGTTGAGATCATGTGCCAGCCTGTCCCTGGCCTCAGACTTGTACTCCAATCCCTGGAACTGGCCCTGCAGCAGCCAGTGTTCATGGTCTTTAGTGAGGAGCCCAACCATGACCATGGACTCCAGAATGCCCCATCACAGTGGCCAGAAGAATGCACAATCTCTAACATCTGCCATAGTACCTGCACAGTTTAAACTCCAACGGAATATGCTGCATTCCTGCCTAGTGTGCTTAATATAGCCTGTTTTCCCACCATTAAGCATAATTGGGCCATTTTTAAAATTGCGGCACTTTGCTTAGCCAGCACAAACCAGCTTAGCTGAGGTGAGCATTGCATAAACTGCCACTGCTTAGCAATGCTTAGTGTGCAAACCAACTAAGTGTAGTAAAGCAGTGCTGAAACAGAGATTGTTTTAGCAGTGCTTATCTTGGCTGAGCAGAACTTAGTTGAGTGCAGCACATTATGATTTAAAAATAATTGGCATAATTTATATTTAGAAAATAACTGCTTAATTTCCCTTCCCTGTATTCAAACCCCATACCTACTACACATAAGGCCATGACTCTAATCACTTGGCTACATGGATATGGGGATTGTTGCTCTACTTTTACATATATATCTCAGCCAAGTTTAAGCACTGGTAAGCACCACACAAACCTGATCAGCTATGCTTAAACTTGACCTTTGGATTGATAATTAAATTCATCTGATTTCTATTTTTAGATGTCTGGCACATGTTCATTTCTGCCCACCATGCCATGCCACACAAACATTAAAAAATAAATAAATAAAAAAATAACCAAAATATTTAAATACATATCCATACATTGTTTTATTGCACTTTGACATTGCAGGGGGTGTGTGACTAAGGATTCAATGCAAATGCTGTGAAGATCATTTTTGGCTAATATCAATGACTGAAAGAATACTAATTTCACGATCTTTAATCATACTTTGACTTAGAAACAGATTCCATTCCTGTCATGGTATTAGTAACCCAAAAGACTTGGTGAAAATAAAGCACATAGAAAGTACAGCATCTCTAAGTATTCCCCAGCATATAATCCTAACCCTGTCCAGCAGTCACGTATCACACATCCACTTTCAACTTCAAGCCTGTGCCTACATTCTATATAAAACGTGTCTATATCAGAACATCGAAACTGACAACATTGAATGGTCACATGAGCAAATATTCACATACTCAACAATGGTATTGTGGGGGGCTGCAGCCCCCACACCCCCGCTAAATATATATTCCTACTCCAAGATCGTACTACAGTGAGGAAAGGCCACGTATCCTGATCTTCACTGTACTGCGAACAAAATTAATAAACTTTGAGGATGTGAGTTTTCTCTCATGTGAGCATTCAATGTTGTCAGCTTTGATGTTCTGATATAGACCCTATAAAACTACTCTTAAGCAAAATCAAACCATGCCCTATTTCACCTGATGAACTTCCAAGTGAGTACCTTAAAATAGCAGCTGATAGCATTGCCTACCCATGTCTCAGTCCTTACAAATAGGTCAGTCCAGGAATCCCAAGTTTCTTCTCCCCCTGGAAAAAATCCACATGCTATCCATCTGCAGAATGGAGAAAATTCAACAGAAATTACTAATGTTAAGCATACAGCAGTCTTATTCCCTCTCCAAAATACTTGAAAAACGTATTCAAATACAATTGCTAAATTATCTCCTGCAGGAAGAACTCCTATCCTCCATACAACATGGTTTCCATCCTTTCCATAGTACTAACACTGCGCTTCTAACCTATATAGATACTGTCAGTACTAGAGGTAATGGCAAACATGTCTTCTCCTTATTTTGAGACTTGTCTAAAACTTCAGCACAGTTTCTCACAGCAAACTTCCACTTCAAATGTTCTCATTAGGTCTCTCAGCCCACCCTTCTCTGGTTCAAAAGCTACCTGTCCAGCATATATTAATCAGTAAAATGGCACTCCACCTTTTCTCCATACCTCCTAATCACCACCGGTTACACTTAAGGCTCTATGCTTGGTCTTCTCCCCTTTAACATCCTCATCAACACCCTCCACACATCCACACAACAGACCTCCCTACTGCAGTATACAGATGACTCCATACTCATCTGCACATCTAACAACATGGCATTCCTCCAAAGAATTACTAAGGAAGCTTTAAAAGCAACTGAAACATGGCTTTGTAACTCACAATTCATGCTATACCCCAGAAAATCAAAAAACAAAAAAAGTAACGCTACTTTTTTTCTCCAAATCCCTCTCCCATGAAAAAATGTATAGTCCTCTCTCTTGATAATATAACCATTGAAGTCACTTCTCATCATAGATTATTAGGGATGATAGTAGATGATAACCTTAAATTATACCTGCATATACAAAATTGCATGAGAAAAACTCATCAAAAACTAGGGATGCTTTATAGAGCCAAAAACGTTCTCACCGACACAACTAAGGCTACACTTACCACTACGTATCTCCTCCTCACATTTCTTTATGGTGCTCCCATCCGTACTAACCTTCAGGCGTCACCAAAATCAATACTTGAACAATGCTATAACAAAGTTACTAAATTTGTGGCATATACATCTTTCAGAACTCACCACTCTATATCACTAAAAAGCCTAAGCTTTTTAAAACTGCCTCATCAACTAACATATACACAGCTTCTTACCACCTATAAAATTATTGAGAATTCATCTGCTTGTCCATCACTAAACAACGTTCTGCACAACTATGCTCCTAGTCAGTCATTAGAATTCAACCACCAAAAATTCCTGTCTGTCCACAAACCTATCAAATCTGCTGGGCATTGTCTGTACTCGTACCATGTTTCTAAAGCCTGGGACTCCTTATCTCTGTCTATCAGGTCAATACCTTCCCATCCTTTAAAACAATTCTGAAATACTACCTAGCTAAAAACTGTCTCTATTCTTGCTCAACACCAGGATCAACTATTTCCCTAAATGTGAACATATACCTATTCATACCCTTCATCTCCATACTCTTCCTTATTCACTAACTTCCTTAATTCTGTGAATTTCTTTGCTCTGGCTTTTTCTATAAATATACCATGAGCCTGCTTTTTTCTCACTTCGTATTGCAATTCTTGTTTGTATTATACTGATGTACCTTTAATTTCTCTATGAACTGGCTAAAATTTCTCTAACTATTAAATCATTGTTATATAATTTGTATCCATTCTTGACAATGTATTCATATTATGTCTAATTTGGTATAGTAATTCAAACTGTACTTTTTTTTTAATTATTTTTAATGGCTATAAAATTATTGTTTTTAAAGTGTTTTGTAACACTTTGGAGCTTTATTCCATGGGCCTCTGCTCAAAATAGGCTTCTACCTGGTCAGACTGTCCTGTTAATCAAAAATCAATCAATCAATCAATCAATCAATCAATCAATACATAAATAAGGACAAAAAGATAGAGGTTCCACAATGACAGAAAATAAAAAATTCAGACACCCTAACTGAAGAGTAGGATATCAAAACTCACACATTTTGTGTGAACGTTATGGCATGTATAGTATAGCTGACTTTTAAGTGGTTCTTGATTTTGTTTATGGTGACTTGGATTGCAAAAATTTCAAAATTAGTATCAAGAGGAATCTGCCTTGATGTGACAGTGATCCTTGCCAAACACTGACACAATCCTGCAATTGGTCATAGGTCTTAATGCATGAGTGATGCTATAGTCAGAAATAGAAAGGGTGTTTTCACTGCATTGAAACAAAGTGCCTCTCACTACACATATATCTGTGTGTTCAAATTGCAGGAGGGTTCCAAGTATGAGGACATTTTTGTGGCATTGAATAAAGCCACCTAAATATGTCCATGTTGAAATTTTCTAGGTGGGAATGCCAAGTAGGCAATCTCTGCCTAAAAAGTCAGTGTATAGGTAGCAAATGCTTTAGTCAGAATGAGAAAGCTTTGTTTAAAGAACAGCAGACCACCTTTTGCAAAGCAGCAGGTCTGTCAGCCATCATGTTTAATACAAAGGCATATAGGGTTACCCTGGAATGACAACAGCTACATAGTCAACTACTGAAGCCAATGATCTTATCCTTAAACCATTGACATCAGTCTAGGTAATACTGCTAGAAAACAGTGTATTTCTTATTTCTTCCATGTACTTATCAAGGTTAACAATTTCTCCTCCATGTGGCCACCACCATTTCACAGATGTATTTGTCCGGATGACATGATCTAACCACCTTTAAAACATCCTTGATCATGGCTGCAGAAAATAAAGCTAACAGTCTCCTGCTTCTTTTCCAGTCTCATGATGATAGTGTGATCAACCAGAGAGTAATCAATTAGTAGAACATTGCTTAGAATGGCTGCATCTGTCTTAACTTTAAAGGATTTGTGGCATGTGCTCTTGTGACACATTGTAGTATATGAAATGGATGATGACGTGTTGAAATATATGTGAGGCCTAGTGGCTGATATTTCTTAGTTTTAATTTTAGACAGTATGGGGAGTGAATTCTTAACCATATTGGCATAAGTTAGTGGAGTGATTGTGCTTTGTGTCATGATAGTATGTGTGTGTGTGTGTGTGTGTGTGTGTGTGTGTGTGTGTGTGTGTGTGTGTGTGTGTGTGAGACTTATTAAATATGCAATGCTGTGAAAGGAAGGTCACCAGCTTCATTAGGTATTTGCGCTTCTTGTCAATGGAGTCATGTTGTAACAGCAATGAAGTGTTTTGTTAATCATGAGGCAGTTAGGACACTGAGTGAAAACACCAAGTGCTATCCAACTAGGTACAGAAGAGATAAGAGCTGATTGTGATTCCTTAGCCAATGGTGCGAGTATGCTTTGTGTTCTATGCATGCAAAATAGTTTTAAATCAGTTGGAAAAGGAATTGAGTCTCCTAGTTCTAATAAATCGTTTTTCAACCTTTAAGTATCAGAGCAGTTTGCAGATCAGAAAAAAACTCTGCTGAGTAGTGTGATTGAGTTCTCTGACAAAAGAGGAAGCTAAACAAGTTGGCTAGTATATAAAGTCAGTTGACATCACTGTCAGCAAGTACACTTGGCAGTATTACTGTAGTAGGATACATACAGTAAACAGTAATGTAAATAGTGTAGTAGCAGTACAATAATTACTATAACTGTGATATACTATCTATCTATATCTACTCTATCTCTCTTTCTATATAGACTGATAGAATATAGAATGATAGATAGCTATATGTATATATGTATATATATATATATATATATATATATATATATATATATATATATATATATATATACATATATATATATATATATATAGAGAGAGAGAGAGAGAGATATGCATGCACATACACATCAAATAATGCACAACACTATATTATAGTAAAGGCTTGTATGTAATTTTAACAGTTCAGCAGAGGTGCAGTAGAGGTTTTGTTAACTTCAGTATCTCAGTGCAATAGCTGAGCAGAAGAGCAGATCTGTAGCTAGGGTGGGGAGAAGGGGCAGCAGCCCTGTTAGCGAAGTGTTATGGGGCATGATCAGATTTGACATTGAGTGCATTACCAGCATTCATTAATATATGTATTGCATATGTCATCTTAACTAAAGCAATGTTTTAGGGCTCTGTGTGGGAAAATAAAAAAAGCTCTTCCTTAATTTTAAAGTGTAGTAATCTATTTGCTACATTTGTAGAAAACAGTTTGCTGCTCATTGAAATTAATACATATTTTTCCCCCAATTTGTAGTTTGAAGTGAAGTGTTTTAGTACTCTCCATGCGTGGGCATGGACTGTAACAAACTGCTTGATGCAATTTAAGAAGATTGTTTTTTTCTTTCTCCCCAAAGAATGAAAATGCGACCTGACTGGTTTGCTCCCCTTCTTTTTAAATTTGGAGCACTAGATCAGGGAATGAGCCTTTTTGAGGAGCAGGGAGTGGGGTGTCTGATTGGAAGACAGCACCAGCTGCCAGATTAGCTAGTTGCACTTCTCCATCAAGGTCAGAGATGCCATTGCTTCTTAAGCAGTTCGCTGGGAGGAAAACAGTGCAGCAAGATAATAAATATAATAGTGTAGTATAATTTATTTTTTAATTGATTTTCAATGCAATGTGTTGCCCCAGGCCTCCACACATACATATCTCCTGATTCCCAGTAGCTCCTTTCTGAGAATCACCCACCTCACCCAGAGCTGGAAGGGCTCACCTAAACGATAACTCTCTACTTGGCCTAGGGAATGATGCATCTGATGGGGAATAGTGAACATGGAAGCTCAAAAGCTGTCATTCTCAAAATAGCAGGTTATTTATCTTAGATGTCAAATCCTCTGGCACAATGATATCAGGATGTAATCACTGCTCATAGTAGTAAACTGAAATGACTTGTTTCACTTCTGGACTACATCACAGGTAACACATGCATTGGGTTTCTGAACACACCCCTTAAGAATGGAAGAGCTGGCCTTCAGCCTCTTTATTCTACCCCTCCAGCCAGACCTACCAGCAGTCTGAGTTTATTCTCATACTCAGCATGTCAGCAGCACAGATGTATGCCCAATAACTGTGCATTGCACTGTCTATAATATATGTACAATTTATAAATGTGAATATCTTAGAGCAATGCAGGCTTGAGTGCTAGAGTTCCTTGAGCACTGCAGTGCAGGAGGAGCACAATTACTTGAACAGTTCTATATGGAAGAAAAATACATCACAGTACTGTAAAGAGTGAAAATCTTATTTGAACAATGCTGTAAAAGGGAACATACAATGCAGCAGGTATGTATCAGGCAACATATTGAACAGATTTAGGTCACTTTTGTGGATATTTCAGAAATGCATAGACTGCATATTATGCTGAGATGGCTATTGTCATGTTTCTTAGTGTGCAGATTTGTTCAAACAAATACAGCGTAAATTATTGCAAGGAAAAGACAATAATCAGTGGAAATCTTCAAAGCTGACTCATGTGCAACAACTAATAGATTTGAACACTACAAATTTTCCTTCTCTCAGAAAAAGAAAACTTGCTAAAGTATTCTAAATCTAAAGCTGCTGGCGGGCAACACAAGTCTCAATACAAATAAATCAATATACAATGCATAAGTCTACACATAAATATGAGACTCCCCAGACTCTGGAATAGACTGCCCATACATGTCAGCCAGAGCACCTCCTTGGCCCTCTTCAAAGGGAACCTTGATGACTGGATGGGAGAAAGGAAATTCACCCCGGGGATCACATCAGTCTCCCTGCTAGACAGGGGTCCAGGGAAGTAAATAGTGTGGGAAGAAATAGCCGGGGAATTGTTATGGCTAGGCTTCTATAGGCCCTAGGGCCAATAGCCTAGTACCAACCTATGAACCTATGATACTTCCCTGGTCCTGCTGGGATCAAATCAGTAGTCACAGGTTCATAGGTTCATGGGTTCATTGGTTCATAGGATGTTATTAGGTTATTGACCTGAGGGTGTTTACAAGCCTAGCTGTTAAATCCCAATATATTACTAGATGACAGATATTGTCTATGCCCAAGGTATTTCTAGCAAGGACTAGCCATGTCCAGGAGAGAAGCCGGGACAATCCCCGGCAGTAATTTATGGTTTCCTATACAGTCATCCAGGTTGCTCTTCAACAGGGTCATGAAGGTGCTTTGCTTGATATGGATTGGAAGCCTGTGCCAGAAAAATGGCAACGTCTGAAAGATCTATCTATCTCTCCAGCAGATCCTGATTATATCACAGGCTAGAATGAGGTCCCTGGAATGTGTGACTCTAGTCTCATTTGACTTACTCACAGTTAACTTGTACTCTAGGTCTCTCACTATTGAATTGGTACTTAAGGTATTATTGTTTATTTTATAATCAGCAGGGAAATTGTTTTTACCAAAAGGAATGATGATGCATTTTTTAGCATTTAGTTTAAGACCATTGCTTTGGCACCAATCACTGGTCTATGAAAGCCCCTTCTGAAGTATGCTGACATCGCTAGGGGATTCAATGATGGCACCTAATTTGCAGACAGCCACAAACATGGTTAGCCACAGTCTCTCCATTTTGGCCTGGATATCTGAAAAGTGTATGCCAAACACGAGGGGGTCCAGCACTGACCCTTGTAGAACCCCACCGGAGACAGGTCTGCTGGTAGAACTAAAGCTTTCCACTTTGAGTGAATATTGTTGATCTGTGAATCCAGTTTGCAACCCTCCTAACAACACAGGGATTGATATTCAACTGAGTAAGTTTGTCAACGATGCCCAAATGTGGAATAGTGTCAAAGGCCTTGACCAAGTCAAGATAGGCTGTGTGCATGGCTTTATCCTCATCTATGCCTCTGGTCACATTCTTGAAGATGTTTACCAGGTTTAGCAGGCATGACCTGCCCTTGGCAAAACTGAACTGGGATGGATCCAGAGTATGGAGGTCTCCTATATCCTTATTTATGAGGTACATGATGATCCATTCCTTTGCCTTACAGATGCGGCTTGTTAAACGTATGGGTTTGTAATTAACTGGGTCTGTTGCCAAGCCGCCCTTGTGAAGGGGGATAACAGTTGCTGTTTTCCCTTCACTGGAGACAAAGCCAGTAGTCAGGCTGTGGTTGAACAGAGTGCCTAATGGAGTAACTAGCTCTTGGTTTAGAACATTAAGAACACATCCCAGAATGCTATCCGGTCCCATGGAGGCTGGGTTCTTAGCCTTGGAGAGAGCATTGATGACTTGTTCTTTAGAAATGCAGGGAGGAGGAGATGATCAAGATATGGTTTGTGGTATGCTTGAGGGGATAGGGTGATTGAATTTTTGCCAAACCTGTCTGCTAGCAGGTTTGCAGTTGCTGCAGGGTCAGTGTGAGTGATGCCATCCACAATTAATTCAGCACACATCTGAGTCCTACGTTTTAGGTTTTGGACGTAGCTGAAGAAAGCCTTATGGTTATCTTTAGCTATGTTTGCTACATTTTTCTCATGGTTGCTCTTTGAAGATTTTATGAGTTGTCTTATTTGCTTGTTTAGGCTGAGGATGGTTCTCTTCCAGTTTTGGGATCTCACTTTTGTATTTTTAGACAACAGTTCCTTTCACTTATTGAATAATTAATTAATGCTAGTCATCCACTAGGATAGTTTGTTTTTTCTTGAGGATCTTGCTTTAATCCTATCCAGCACAGCTGTGTCTATACATTTGTGTAGATGTTTATACAGGAAATCAGTGTATACCTTAGCCTAGCTGTCAGTGCCGTCTGTGTAAACTGGAGCTTGGAAGTCAATTATGCCTTCCCTTAGGAGAGTGTAGTTAGCTTCCGTGAATTTTTTTTATCCCAGTTTCTCCTTTAGGGAGTTCTGATGCTATTGCTACTTCAAAAATTGCTGATTTATGGTTGAATTTAACCAGTGCATGCTCTACGCTTGAGGCATTGCATCGGTCACTCATATTGGTCAGGACCAGTTCTAGAATATTGGACCCCTTGTGGAGTGGTGCACTGTTTGTTCCAGGGCACTTGAGTTTACAAATTCCAGGAACTTTTGTGCTTGTGAGTTTGAGCTAGTATAAGTTTCCCAATTAATGGAAGAATAGTTGAAGTCACCCATGAATAGGTGTTAGGTTGTACCTCAATTGTCCCAACTAGGTCTAAATAAGCTGTGTGGGCATCTTGGTTCATGAAAGGGGACATGTAACTGATGATGACCTGAAGGGATGTCTTACCTATGATAATTTGAACTGGAGTAGCTCCATAGGGCTTTCTTGTCTAACCAGTCTAGAGGTGTAATTATTTTTAATGACGATAGATACTCCACCTCCTTTGGTTCTCACACCTTCAATTTGTCATCTGAAAGTGTGGAAGGCATTGTAGCCTTGCAAGGCCTGGATACTTTCTGCAGTCTTAAGCCAGGTTTCTGTGACTGCACAGATGTCAACATCTTCCAGGGAGAGGAGTGCTTCCAGAGGGTGCAGTTTCTGATTTAAACTCCTAGCATTTATCAGAATGACCTTTAGTTTCTTTGCATTTCATATTTTCATGTTGGGAATTTTGTTGTTGTGACCTTGCCTACAAAAGGAATTATGGGGGAGGCAAATGCCTTAGTCAGCAACCGAAAGCCTAGATGTGCCAGGTGATTACCATCTCTGGTAAAACAGTGAGGTCTATCCACCGTTTTGTCCCAGGCTGACAGAAACTCAATCCCCTTAGAATGACACCAGAAACTAAGCTAATTATTGAAGTCAATCATTTTCTGTTTATATTGTGGTATCGTCCTAGACAAGGATAAAATGTTGCTCAAAGCTAGGGACATACCCTGCTGGGGCACATATTCAAAGAGCTCAGTCATGTCTCTCTTCATATAGTCCATAGAGGTATGTCACACATTGTTCACACCAACACTCAATCAGCAAACAGAACTGTATTTAGCTGGTTTGAATCCATTCTATACTATGGCTAACAGAAGTGCAAGTGAACAACAGAAAAAAGCATGATTTTTTTTAATTAAATAAGCAATGGTGTAAAAAGCAGCACAGTTTTTCTTGAATTAATAATAGCAAGCAGTAGAAACAGATATTTTCTTAAATTATGTAAAAACAGCAGTTGGTGTGAAACACAAAGTGCAACAAATG
This sequence comes from Protopterus annectens, assembly GCF_019279795.1. NCBI lineage: Eukaryota > Metazoa > Chordata > Ceratodontiformes > Protopteridae > Protopterus > Protopterus annectens. The sequence continues at coordinate 215,700,219 of NC_056729.1, read as the reverse complement.
CAGTAGTAAAATATAGTGCAAAGCAGCAGTGAATCAGTCTCTCTCTGTCTATAAGAAGCAAATTCATTCACTTCTGCTCAAACAAGAACAGAGTTGCTCAATACAGCAGAAATATAAAATGACAAAGGCAGCCAATAGCCAATAGATAATTCCAATGGTAGCACACTTTTGATAAATAGTAAGTCAGGACAATGCAAGTTCCCCTTCTTTCAGACGAAAATACCCGCTGAATAGTTCCAGATTTAATGCAGGCCTTACTATTAGCGACATATAAATAAGACACTTTGCTGGAGTTGAGCAATCAAATCAGTAGTCACTTAATTAAATCAGTCTCTCAGGGGACCAACATTGCACTGTTTTTGTTAAAGCCATTGCAGACACTTTATTACCAGTAATGATCTGAGAGAGTGGAGAGTGCTAGAATATATTATACTGTGTAGATTCCTGGTTAACAACTTTTCCACGATACATATAAAGCTGGTATGATTATCAGTTCTGGAGGCAGAGCCACTATGAGTGAACAAAGATTAACCTCCTAAGGAACAGAATCTTGAATTACATTCCCTAAAAAAAAAAAAAAAAAAAAAAAAAAAGTTTTTTAGTTTTTTTTTTTTGTAGGCTTACAAGAACAAAAAAAAAAAAACCAAAAAACAAAACAAAAAAAAAGTTTTTAGTTTTTTTTTTTTTTTTTGTAGGATTACAAGCCTCACTGCACCCCTCTGGTGTGAGATGAAAGCCCCCACACCCCAAAACTTATATATATATATATATATATATATATATATATATATATATATATATATATATATATATATATATATATACATATATATATACAAACTCCACAGTCACAGTTGAAAAAGAGGGAAATTCCACTCAAAGGGGCATCACTGCTGGCACAACTCACTGACAGTGATTTCTTATGGAGGAACCTCCATCCTTGGCAGGTTGAATTTTGAACAAATGAGGCTTGATAATTTCTTGTGCAGTTTAGATTTTAGATTATTCTTCACAAATGCATGAACATCACCTGCTATTGCCACAATTTGAAATCAGAGTCAATTGTGAATGACTTGAACCATTTCTTTTACAGTAAGCCTGATAACTGCTAACCAAGCTGTCATTTTGGAATTTTGCTTTAGCTACTGATAGCAGTTATAACTTTAAGAGAATATTTGGGATTTGATTAATATTGTGAGGCAGGACCATGACAATATGGATAGACAGCTGCATTAGCCATCACCAAGTTTTGCTTCTGCCAGTAAAAATTGGCATGGCTAGAGTACAGTTATTAGTCTTGGTGCGATATTCTTTTGGGTATATAATACACTGCAAGGCTAAGTTGTGTTGCTTTACCAGAGAAACATAAAATAATCTTTCAGTCTACAATAATTCCTTACTTGTAGTTACAGAGCTTCACAGGTCTTCATCCATTAAGACATCAAGACATAAATATTGACAGTGGATATCAGATTAGTGCAGTTAATTCCACTTTATTCCCAGCTGCAAATTTTGATAGTCCGAAGAAGACATTTAAAAATATATTGTTCTTTTTACAGCTTTGAGGAAAAAGTGCATGTTCAAATAAATCCTGCTGAGTCAAGAAGTAAATATAATACAAATTAATGTAAATCAAATATTGTAATCACTGGTCAGTCAATATATGTAGGCATGTTATATAAGTATCAATATAATAATTTGACTTTTGAAAGGCAAAGATACAGTGATAAATAGTTCACATCTGCAAGGTGAAATTGTAAAAGATGTTACAAAATAAAAAGATACATTTTAGAAATCCAGTGAGGAGCTCACCACCATTTTCCAATTATGGACCTAACACTGCCGAAATGATCCTCTAGAATGCCACATGATAATTTCAGTTAAAGACAGTGCAGAGATGCTTGTATCATCTACCTGATATCCTTAGAATCACAGCACACTGAAGCTCTTACCAAGGTTTGAAAACATTACAGTATTTAGAAAAATATTTATTTGAGATTATTTTTCACATGTAGCAGTGTTTTAGTCAGCAAAGTTCTCTCAAATATGTAAATTTACTTTTAATTTATTGTAATTAAGTAAATTTTAAAAGAACAGAAGTAATCTCTCAATGAGACATAGAATACTGCTCAGATCTGGGGAATGGCTGCCTTATATTTACATTAATTCTATTCTATAATTTGTGTTTAGCTCCCAGGATTGGGAATTACTTTCAGCAATGCCTGGCACTTGTTTGTTCACTAAGATTTTACAAAGCAGCAGGGTTATACTTCAGTTCAATAGATTTTAATACAAATATTTCATTAAGAAATACCAAACCAAAGGTAGATTACTTTGCACAGGGTTGTATAAGAAGACATTTTAAAAATAAAATTAATCGCAATCGCGTACATTCCTCATTAATAAAAGCTATTTACACAAAAGGTATATTACCATTGCTGTTGCCATCGGCATCCTCATCAGTTATATCGCCAACTTTACATTTATGGCCATCATTTCAACTCATTCCTCCATTAAACATAAAGTTTTGAACCGGAAAACAAATTCATCAGTTTTCAATTCATACCTTATGAAGAATATATGCAAATATAAATTACTTCAATTTGAAATTGTCATTTTTTAAGAGACTGCATCTCATAAAGCATATTTAGCATGATATATGTTTGCTTTCATAGGAGATAATGTTGTAAATCATAGTTTTCTGTGACCTGGTGGAAAATTGTAAAAAATGTGCACATATTATTTGAGTGACTGATGTTCATTAGGGAGCATGTTTTAAAGTGATTTATAAATGGCTAAATGTGTGGTGTTAACATGGTATGTGAATGGTGAGGAGCTAATTGTATGTGAAAGTTTTCTTAAATGTGGAGTAAGTCATGCAATTCATGAGGTGTTGTGCATTGTTTAGCCATATGCAAAATGAAAGCTATGGTATCTGTTCTTCTACCACAGCAGAGACTTTGAATTCAGAGTAATTTAATTCAAGGGAGTTTGTGGGCACAGCCATCTCATAGGTGGGTGTATAAAGATTTGTCTCCAACCAGCATGAAATAATTCAGAATCTTCTTCTGTGTGTGTGTGTGTGTGTGTGTGTGTGTGTGTGTGTGTGTGTGTGTGTGTGTGTGTGTGTGTGTGTGCCTTTGTGTTTCTCTGTGTGTATATACAGATCTACTTCTAAAGCTCAAGCTTTAAAACTTTGAACTTCTAGTGGTCTAGACCAGAAGATCAAAGTTTTGAAACTTTGAAAACAATATTTTTTTTGTTTTTGCTGAGGCAAGCCCCCCCCCACACTCCCCACACCCCCTGCTAAATAAATATGCTTTACAGTAAGGAAAATGATAAATATCCTGTTCTGTGCTATACAGTGATCTCCATTCAAACCATTCAAAGTTTCAAAACTTCGATCTTCTGGTCTCAGCCATTTGAAATTCGAAGTTTTGAAACTTCATGCTTCTGAAGGGTATCTGTATATAATTATGTGCTTTAGTGCATGCATTCCATGTGTCTGAGAAGTGAGCATGCATTGTACTGGACAGCTGTGTATGTCTAGCATGTGATATTAGAACAGTCATCTTGAAAATAAATATTTGTACCATAAGGCTTTAAAGAGATGTATTATTTCTATTTGATATATCATTTTTAATCACATGGAATGCCCAAAAGGATAAAAATAAAAATTGTTCAATGCCTTCTCACATTTTTAAATTATCTTTAGTTAATCTTAAATAACACACCAATTTCTTTATAATTCCAATGATTTTCAGGCAATTTACAATTGTTTATAAGTTTTCTATGCTTATTTTGCTATCATGTCACACTGAATTTATTTTTATTCTGTTTATTCTGATGTATTTCTAATAAAATATTCAGTTTTAAAATGCAGGCACATATTCCAAGCTAAATGTATCCATTTTTAAAATTGCTTGGCATTTTTATACATCACATAACCTTCAGACAGAGCCATAGTTTCCCATCAAGTTCTGGTATGCCATCATCTGTACAACGACAAATTAGATCAATGAGAAGTAATCTAAGCAATATACCATAAAGTAGTATATTAAAAGTACCGGTTTGGAGGGGGTCTTTACTCTGTAATAACAATAATACGGCTTACCATTATTCTCTTCTGACCCAAGACCATTGTTATGTGCTGTAATTAGTCACATATTTATGCAAACTGCAGTCAGGCAGCATCGTAAGCAACCCATTCCTAATGCCATGGTCATCCAGTGAAAATGCAGTTACACTTGCCCTGTATGGTATGACAGAGGCAAATGCACATTTGGCTATAAGACCTGCCAGTTTCCTTATTTTATGCTTTTTTTTCTTAGTTTTTGTTTTAGTGGTGCCATGGCTTTCGTTTTACAGAGGTAAAGTTAAAAGTCCATATTTTCTGTCTCTTATTTAAAGCCCACTGAGAGAGTAGATTTCTATTTTACTTAGTTCATCTGACTGTATGATTAGCTTTGGGGAATTTTTGCTAGTACTTATTTCTTCTCATAATAGATGTACAGATAGATAGATAGATAGATAGATAGATAGATAGATAGATAGATAGATGGACAGATAGATAGATGGACAGATAGATGGATAGATAGATAGATAAATAGATAGATAGGCAGATAGATATGAAATGAATGAAACTTCACATATACAGCATAACAGAACATTCAACTTAAAGTGATTTTTCTTCTTTCAAGCCCATTGCACACAGCTTCTATTATTTTTAAATATATAATGCAACTTCTGGTCATGTTCATCTTACTCTAATACTGAAGAAATACTTAGAGATTAGTTTAATGCTCTACTTGTATTAGAAAGTTCCACAAATGCACATAGCTTTTAGCCTTGGCCTTTTAATCTTAAGCATGTTATACTTACTAAGACTATTTAACTTCCATTAGACTGTTCATCTGAAAGAGTAGAATAAATCCTTCTACATTAGTGCTTTAGATCAAGATTTTTCTAATGGCCTTAAATTCACTTATTGATTGAGATGTACACTTAATGCACATTTCTTAAACTTAACAAACCATAACAAGCTTATAGATTAATGAAAATGTTGTTCAAGAGAAATGCCTGATTTTTTTTATGTTTATGATATTTACTTTGTATAAAGGCACAATATGTGGCATAAATGCATGTCATTCAGCTCTCCACTCTAGTTGTGTAATAGTATGGTATCCTCAAAAATGGGGCCTACTTCAGTAGACTGAAGTTATACTTAATTGAAACTAACTTTACCGAGACAACATCACCGAAGTTTGAATAAACTAAACCTTCACATTAGCACATTTTTTACATGGAATGGAGGTACTTGGCCAAAATGGGGAAATTTACCCTTTCCTGTACTGTAGTGTGATCTCTGGTATATTTAGTTGGGGCATGTTGAGGATGCATCCCTCCACCTGGCTGGGTTTGACACACTGCAGTGTGTTTTTGCATTGACTGTAGGACAAGAGCCTCCATTCCCTTTAAAAAAATACTGTAATGGGAAACTTCAGTTTATTCAAACTTCAGGGATGTTGTCTCGGTAAATTCTGATTAAGTGTAATTTTATTCTACTGAAGTAGACCCTCAGAAATGATACTTTAGAAAAGTTTTAATAACAGACTCCCATTTGTAAGAAATAGCTTAATATAGGATATGTGCCCCAATGTGATAGTCAACAATTGTGGGTATTGCATTTACAATACATTACAGAATGAACCAGTGTAACAAAAATCTTAGTTTCAGATAAATAAAGAAAACAATCAGCATATACATTGCTAACTGAGAAATTCATTGGTAACCTGTATGTGGTTGCAATGAATCATTCTATATCTGCTACTGGCAAGCAGACTGTTGTTCACTTCCTAATGTAATTCAAAGAGAGGAAAATGAATGTTTGACGATAAATCCTGACAAAACCAAATGTCTCACAAGCACTAGATGTGAAGGTTCACAAAGCACATGAGCATGTACCAGTTATCTCAAACATTAAAAAAAAAAAATGAGAATTACATGCTTTGTGCCATTCTGTATTTTTTTTCTAAATATTATATTTGAATGCATTTTAAAAGTTTTAAAATTAATTCTGAAGAGATGTTGCATATAAGAGTTTCAGAATGAAGGGATAAAAAAGTATATTAACCATTCCCATTGTCATTCATAGGCTGGTAGTGTGCCAGCTGTCCCTGACAAACATACTTAATACATACATATGTACGTACTTAAGTGTATTCTGGTATCAGACCAGCAGAGGACCTCACTGGTCACTTTGTTGTAGTGCACTAGTGCACCCTGGGAAGACAGTATGGCTGACAGACATTCAGTACCATCTGACATTTAGGTGGGCCTGATCATTGTCAGTGCACAGAGGTGTACACAAGCACTTGGTATCATTGCAGCATCTAGGACACATCTAAAAGCACAGCAAAGGAACTCAGTCTAAAATGCATCATGAAAGCATCATGCAAAGGTATGTTGAAATATAAACTCTGATACTGCAGAGTAAATTAAACCATATCAGATTTTGTCAATTAGATACTTCCTGAAATGCAAGTGTCTCTTTTGTTTTTGTGCTTCTGCCAGACCTATATATTATTAGATCTCAGTGTGTGCATCTTGTACTTTTAATACTGATTACAAACTTTGTTCCAGCAATTGCCAAATGTCCACCCATTTTTGTTGCTATGCTACTGTCTGACTGTCACTGCAGGTTAATTACAGCTACAGAATTTAATTTCCATTGTATATGATCTTTTGTTACATGAATGCTTATCTTCTTCGTGCTTTGAAAAAAAAAAGAACTCCTGACTCATTAGCAGCTTAGCAATTTGTTTTGGCTAGAATTCCACACATTAATTTTGTTATTTCTGGTTTATATATATTACTTTGTCTTTGATATATGATGATTTTGTTATTTGTAATACAGAACAATGTTTGAAATAGGTTAGTACTAAGCTAACTGCCCTTGTGAGCCATTTTTTAAGCCTAGCCAATTATCCCTTGTGAGACTCAAACCCTGCATTTTGTGTTTGTAAGGCAAACACCTTAACCATTAGGCCACCCTTCCAACCCCCATTCTAGCCAAAGCAAATGGCCTATTTCTATAGATTGTAGAAAGTTTCTCCAATACCTATTACTGCCTGTATAAAATTTCTGTATCCAGCCTTATATTTGTCATGTTGTGTCTACTTTTGTGGAAAAAATAATTTCAGTACTATAGCTGTAGTTGATTTTTTCTTGCAGATCAGGACACCCATATACCTCTGAAGTAATAGCAATTTAGTATTTGCATCTATCTAGTTATCTAGTTATCTGATAGGGTGGCCACAGTAGTGCAGCGGTTAGCTTTACCACCTCGCAGCAAGAGGTTCTCCGGTTCGATCCTTGGTTGGGGTGCCTTCTGTGCAGAGTCTGCATGTCCTCCCTGTGGTCATGTGGGTTTCCTCTGGGTGCTTTGGTTTTCTCCCACATCCCAAAGTAGGTGGATTGGACTCACTAAATTGGCCCTAGGTGTGAGTGCGTGCATGTGTGTGCCTTCTGTAGAAGGCTGGGCGCCGGGCTGGCAACTTGACACTGTAAAACTCCACTGCCAATCATGAGCAGACAGTGATCCGCTGTGACGACCCCTAACCGGGAAAAGCTGAAAGAAGATCTATCTAGTTATCTGATGTTATGGGAGGTAACTCATTGGGCAGATTCTAACCATTACTTTTATTTAAGGCTGCATGTTCTGAGTGATAGTTTTATACTGAGTGCACATTTTCAGTTTAGAACATTTTGTTAACCAAATGTAATGATGAAAACACAGCTTGTTGCAGTTCCCACAACCCTAAATCCTTTGAGCATCACCATTTATTATAATAAAACTAATTCCTTATTCTTCTTTGTGTTTTAATGCAACTTAAGGAACACATTTTCAGATGTGGGCTATTCAATACTTATATTGTAAGTGGGAGGAAATGTGTATAAAAAGTATGTACTGTAGCAAATATAGAAACATTACGATTTCTGCTTTGGTAATGTGATCTCTGTGTGTAAGACTGGATATCATAGCACTGTGTACTACCCACTGAAAGCTCTGTTTTTTCCCCCTTTCTCCTGTGTGATTTAATGACTTGCTTACATTCACTAAGCATACAAACAGAAACTGAAAATTAAATCAAACCAAAGTGTTGGGATAAAATTGGTTAACGACTACTAACTTTAACCCTCTTTGATGTACTACGAGTTTTTCTGTTCTTAATAAAAATAATAATTTATTGTTGTTATTATTATTATTATTTGTTACTGTTTTCAAAAACTTTTACTCATTATGTTAAACCTCCATGATACCTGGTACTGCATCTATTCACAACAAATTATTACACTAGATTCAAGTCCTTTTCAAGTAATCCACATGGAGTTTATATGCAGGGAAACAGCCTACGTCAGTAAAACATAGTCTATGAAACTCATGTCTGGAAGATATACAGTATTCAAGAAGGAAGGAAAGGCTCTCCTTCTGTGCTTACTCATGCCATAAGAGACAACACTTACCCATCTGAAACAGAACTATTTTTTTTTTTTTTACTCAACAGACTTACGTCAATACATTAGCCCTACCTCATCATCAATAGCCATGAAAATAAAGTATGCCTAAAAAATTAATACTAATATGATAATTAGACAGCTAATGGGCTTCATGTGACCTTGTTTTTGCAAGAAAACTGAATTGTGAAGCCTTATGATGGTGCTTTAGTATCTTCCTTTGAAGGTCATCTCTCTGTTGGGGCAGCAAGTGGTACAAAATGCATGTTTATTATTGTAACTGGCTCTGTTGTCCTGGAGGCAGAAAGTAATATGTTTAACAAGTACTTATGTGAACAATGAGCAATTGTCCTGCATGTATGTAAAACTCATGATGATGTTTCAGTATTGTAAACTGGTAAAAGAGAAAGACAACTACTTAATCTAAAAAAAAATCTTTATAACTTTAAAAGTAATGCAAATGAAAATATGTAATAAAAACAGATAGCTTAGTAACAACAAGAAGGAGAAAAAATCTAAAGCTGTACTTACTGAGAATAATAAAGCTAGAAGGCAGAATGAATAGGATCTTGTTACAATGTAGTTCTTTTGGCTTCTAGACTATCAACAAGAAGCATAAGATTTGCATATTTGATATATTGGCATTCCAAAATTAGATATCAGAAATTGTTATTGGCTTTTTGAAATCCAAAAGAAAACCTTGGAGTAATGTATAGAATGACACTGTGTCTATTGACAACTATACCATGACCCCCCATTAATATTCCAAAACGTGCACGCTGATTGGCCAGCTGTCTCACTATGTTAAACCCATTTAACATAGCGAGACAGGTTTAAAAAAAAACAAGCAACAGAGAAAGCAAGATCTCTGTTGCTTTTTACTGTTTTGCTATGTTAAATGGGTTTAACATAGCGAGACAGCTTTAAAATAAGCAACGGACATCTCGGGACCAAACCACGCCAACCGTGGGTAAATCCCACATTACCCACACCCAGGCATGGGTTATTGCTATAGTAGACCATCATATGTTTAAAAAGACAAAGTAAATTCCTCTGTCTAAAATCAAATCACTGGACATATTGCTCAGTAACACTTCTTGTCTAAGGGAAGATCCTTTCTTCTGGTGGCTACTAATTTTGTTATATTATGCTTTTCTTTTCATGATACCTGCTTTGCTTTCTTGTGACTTGAAATTTGGAGGTTCAGGAAATGGAATTGCAGATTAAGCTTGATGCTTATAATCCTTGGGATTTCAATAATAACTTGCCAGTGTTTTAAAAGCAAGGTCAGCTGTTTTATAGAGGGAAACCGCAGTACAATGTGGGTACCTTTTCTGAGGCTTTGTTCAGCAAGATTAATCTAATGGTATAATTATAGTGTTTTTACATCTGTTTTTACCTCTATCTTGGTGAATAATTCAGTTTTGTATTTCCTATGACTTACATTGTTTATCATTTTTAATATATTCCCAGAAATTCCTAATGTCCTAGAACATGGCAAAGGGAAATGTGATGTACCCTTAAATTCTGCTGTCCTCAGGTGATTCAAGGGGCAGAGTTTACTGGGGACCATTTTTAAGTTACAATGTCATCTGCACCTTGCACTTCTGGCAGTGATTCAAAGGAAGAAGCAACAAGACTGAAGATGGAGATAGCTGCTGGTGGACAAATATGTATTCATCCTATTTTGACTATCAGATACCTCAGCTCTTCTGATGTTATGGGACTTTCAGTTGTTTAAAATGATTTTTTTTCTCTTATTGTTTGATCAGCAGTTGCTCAGGTAGTTAGGTTCTTGGAAACTTCTCTGTGTGGAAGATTTTCAGTCACTATATCTCTAGTTAATCACTGTATATTAATCAGATCAGACAATAGTAGTAGAAGTAGCAAACTTAAACTCGTCTTAAGTCAAAAAAATAATAAAATATATATAATTTGAAATATTGTACATAATTACTAAGTATTCAAAAGTAATCTAAGCAAGGCAGGCAGTCTGTTTCCAGTTGAAAATTCTTTATTAAGTACACAGACAAGCAATCCAAGTAAAAAAAAACACAATACTTGTTTAGTGGGTTGTTTTGAGACTTCGGGGATACCATGGAGATTACTTGTTTTTTTTTTTTTTTTTTTTGTTCTTGACTATGTAAATACCTCTTGGCTGTCTTACCATTTTCTGAGCTTTAGATTCCTTTCATTTGGATTCTTTTCATGGGATTAAGGTTGAATTTCTGGGGGAGGGGGTGGTCACAATTGAGGCACACTATATCAACAATTTTAAATGTCATTGCTTGTGTCCATTAATGTTTGTTCAGCAATTAATAGTAGTCAGCTTGTTGACTATGTCAATACCTCTTTGCCTTCCTGACATTTTCTGAGGTTTGGTTTCCTCACACTGCTTGTTCATTAGCAGAGGATTTTTCACAGTCATGCTTTAATTATTCTAATTATTTAAGTGGGAACTTAACTGGTTTATAGGTATTAGAATACTGAATCCTTTAGTTTAGTATCAAGGTTAGGGGATAAAACTAATGTGTATCGGGTGTCCTCCCTGATTCCTAGTGAAAATTTTATTTGGTTCTTCCGTGGTGGAGCTACACTTTATGTAGTGTCAAATTTGGAGAGGCTATGTTCCACATCTGGAGTTGTAAAGGTATGAGCCATGTTATTTACCAGGGAAATCTCTTTGGGAATGTGTGAGGTTAGAGATTTCTGGAACATGACATCAGCAGCATACCCGGAACCTGCAAATTCTTCCATGCAATGAAATACTAACAGCAATTCATGACAGGTTCAGTGACACTGGTAGTTTTACATTTTAGTTAAGAGATTACATTCAGTGAGTAAATTGCACAGTTTTAACAGATTGCTGTTTTATAAAATATAATAAGAAAAAGGAAAAAAAAGAAAAAAAGGAGGAAATGGGTAAAGTAACCATATTATTCAGGCATATATTAACATATACATACTTTACAGGGCTTCATTATTTTTTGGGATCATGCACACTGCCAGGGTTAGACACAAGTAGGGTAATGCAGACAGTGAAGCATAGGTGTTAATTCTGAAAGGGCAGTTGTTAAGTTGAAGTTACCATAACAGTAGATGTTTGAGGGATCACTGCTGCAGTAGCCTTAACTATGTAGGTTATATGCTGTCAAGGATATAACAGCCGACCAGCTTCCAAAGTGCCCAAACTGTCAAGCAGCTTTAGCTGAGCTGACAGAAAGACAAGTTTTGTTACCAGCCCCTTTAGAGCTTCCTGCCAAAAGAGAGAGGGAGCCTGAGCCTTGAAAGTGCAATGCTAGTGTCGCTTGTTCATCTTTAATACAAATAATGAGAAGGCTGGTGTTTCATTTAGATGCTTTAATATATAAAAACGCATCAGCATGGACAGCAACATCTTTAAACATGAACAAACTAAATAACAAACAGAGCTTACATACGCACATGTTCATATCTCAACAGCTAACTACAAAATGGCAGTCAGGCTTGCACATGGTCAGTATTTATACTCTAGTGCAAGCAGTTGGATATCTTCTTATTCTTAAAGGTATATACATACATACTGATCTACATCCTCCCCCTTAAAAAGATTGCCTTTCATGCAAAATAATGTTAGAGCTAGGCATGTTTTACTATGTACATTAGAAACAAAATACAATGTTGACGTGACATGTCCAAGTTGCTTCATATCTGCTACAGGGTTTAAAGATCCGACCATATCTCATGACATAACAGCTTGGACTAGATTTAGCAACAGGGGCAGTCTGTGGTGCACAACTCATATCAGGAACTTGTGGATTTGTCATAGGAACAGGAATGTCCTCTGGAACTTCCTCTGGTATTGGAACACAGGACAACTCAGTCTAAGATATAGAGTCTTCTCACAGGCTATGTGTTGTGGTGTAGGCTTGGACACTGGTCTCAATTGGTTCTGATTCCAGTTAAAAGCTGCTCCTTCTGATTCCACAATATATGATCTCAGCTTTGGACCAATATTCTTCATGACACCAATCTGAACATAACCTCTGACCATTTGCATCCTTACCAATTCTCCCTCTCGTAATGGATTGAGCAGTCTACTGCTCTGATCATAGTAGGACATCTGAGTTAGGTACTTCTTCAACAGATTGCTTCTCACTGATCTGTTGTTCTTGAAACATGGAACCAACAATTAACTACCAAGTGGCAATTTGATTTTGATTGTCTCTACAGACATTTCTGAGCAGGTAAACCATGATATTTATCTCAAGGAACATTTCTGAGATTCAAGACATTCAGGAAATCATCAGTATTACCTCATTTTAACTTCTTAGTTCAATGATTTACACTTTGAGCTGCTCATTCTACCAAACTATTTGACTGGGTCATCTGCAAATCTTTTGAACTGTTGGCTTGTAAACTGCATGCCATTATTAGAAATAACTTTGTGTGGGCTTCCATGAATAACAAAATGATATTTCATCTTAGTAATAACAATACTAAATGCTAGGTTAGGAAGTAAGACAATCTCAAACAAATTGGAGTAAGAGTCTACTAACACCAAATAATGTTGACCATTCTACTGTAAGATATCAGTGGCTACTGTCAACCAAGGTAGTTCTGGAATCTGGTTAAGCTGAAGTGGTTCTTTCTGCTGATGAGGCTTTGTACTATTACATATTGAACTAGAAGAAAGTGGTCTCTCAGTGTCTTTTGACATAGAAGGCCAAAATACTATCTGTCTCACTCTTCTTTTGGTAGATTCAGTTTCTGGGTGACCACAATGCACAATAGTAATGCACTCAGGTTGCAAGGATTTTGGAATAATGACTTTCAGACTTTTCATAAGGATACCTTTGTCAGACAAAATCTCATCTCTGCATGGGAAATAAGGTTGCAGTTCATGAGGTAAATTAGATTGCTTTGATGACCATCCTTGATCGTTAAAGTGGTTGAGCCTTTGCAAAAGTGGATCTGTGGCTGTGTGTTATCTCAGCTCATCAAGACATGTGGGAGAAAAATACTCACTTCCACGATTTCAAAATCATCAAACAATTGAGAGCCTTGATTGTCAGGCTGTTCAATTGCATTTCTGCGTGATCTGTATAATGTATCAACAAGATAAAGAAGTTTGCCTTTCTTGTAGGCAAGACTGAAATTGTGCTTTTGCACTCTCTGCATCATACATTGCAGTTGGGATGGAGCTGAATGCATTGGCTTTCTCAAGATAGTGACTAATTGTTGATGATCTGCTTTGATCTGGATAGGTCTACTATAAACATAATCATGGAACTTTGAACATGAAAACATAATTGGCAAAAGCTCGTTCTCAATCTGCTGTTCAGTTTGGGTAAGAGTTCCCAATGAATAGGCAACAGGTTGATCCTCTTGTAAAATAACTGCACCAAGGCCAGATTTCAATGCATCACAGGAAGGTGTAACTGGTTTATGAACATCATGGTATCTGAGTGTAAGCAGACTGGCAATTCTCTGTTTCAGGACATCACATGCTCTTTGTTGTTGTTCCAACCAGGAGCAGGATACATCTTTACATGTCAGCTCTCTGAGTGTTGCTGAAAGTTGGCTCTAGTCTGGAATCAACTTGCCTAGGCAGTTGACCATGCCAAGAAAATGATGCAGTGTTTGAACATTGTCTGGAGCTAGCATCTCGAGAATGGCTGATTGCTTTGAAGAGTCTGGTCATAGGCCTGTACTCATATATTAGTGACCAACATAAAGAACGTCTTGTAGCCTGAATTTGCATTTCTGTGCGTTGAGCTTAGGATTCACTTGATGTGCCCTTTTCAGAAGTTTTCTGAGGTTTATGCCATGTTCTGCTTCATCACGACCCCCTACCAATATGTCGTCTACTATGATGGCACAAGGATACCCAGAAAATAATTGATCCATTGCACACTGAAAGACTTCACTTGCAGAATTTATCCCAAATGGCATTCTCAAAAATCTGTACCTGCTAAGCGGAGTACTGAAAGTAGTGAGCAATGAGAATTTTTTTGTCTGGCTGAATTTGTCAAAATGAACTTTTTGCATCTAAGACAAAAAAAAAATAGTGTAATTTCCTCGACTGTGTGCATTGGATGATGATGATTATAGCGCTTTGTTCAAATCTCATGGAATACATATTCTGATGTCTGAGCTTTTCTTATGAGCTACCACCATGGAAGATACTCATTTAGTTGGAGTTTCCACTGGACAAATTACACCATTTTGTCTAACTCAGCTTTGACTCTGTCCTGCATGGCTATTGGAACTTTATGTGCTGGCCTGATAACTGGACTGACCTCTGGGTCTAACTTTATAGTGTACACAACTGGAAGTTTGCCTAGTTTGTCTTGGAAAAAAATCAACATAGGTAGAAAAAATGTGCTGGGCAAAATTAGAGTAGGGGTCTTTTAAGCTAACATGGTGGACTTCCTTATTAAATGAAAGTAGTCCCATTTTCAAAGAGATTTTGAGCCCTAATAATGACTAAATGTGCCTCTTGACCACATATAATAATAAGTTGTAGCTTCTTCCTGCGGAGTAACATGAAAGCACTATTGAGACTTCAGTTTCAATTTCTTCACCTTCATAATAACTAAGTTTCACTCACCTTGCCACATCAAGCCTTTCACCTTTGCACACTCTGGCAAATGTTTCTGTAGACATAACATTGTACTTAGAACCTGTGTCAACTTTGAGCTCTATGGGTTTGCCATTTATTTGAACAGTACAAAATACTTCATTCTTTGCCCTTAAATCTACTGTGTTAACCATTTCATGAAGCACTGAAACACCATCAACATAAAGAGTGGGCTTGGCATAGTCTAACTGGTCAACTCTTTTCTTAAAATGTTCCCTTTTAATGAAAGAGTATTGGCATTTTGATTTGCAAAATCTTTTGAAATTATTCCATGTATTGCATTTGTGGCATTGTTGACCAAAAGCTAAACACTTTTTTCCTTTCAGATTGATGATTACTGCCACAATTATGACAATTGACAATGAAATTTGGTTGGTGCCCATGCTTTGATTGTGATGACTCAATCTTATGCTTCACTGAGACTATTTGAAGTCTGGCATGTGCTAGAAAGTTCTGTGGTTTACAAGTAAGTGCTGCAGGGGTTACAGCTACCATGTGCTTGGCCCTGCTTCTTTTCACCATGTGCTGCATACTATCAACATGAGCTTTATTGCTGTGCCTTCTAGAGCTATTCTCATTTGTAAGCATATTTCTGTGCTTTTCTGTGAGCTCATATATCTGACAAATCTAAATGGTCTTATTCAAAGCATCATCTTTTATACCACACACAAGTCTGTCCTTTATCAACTCATCCCTTAAGTCACCAAATCTGCATGTTTTAGCTTTATTTCTCAGGTCAGTTATATACGCTGCAAAAGTTTCACCAGGCTTTTGATCCCTTGTGTAAAATAAGTGCCTTTCCATAGTAACATTTGTCGGGGGGGGGGTTAAGTGCCTTTCCATAGTAACATTTGTCTGGGAGGGGGGTTACACATTTCTCTAAGTTTTCATTTCTCTGGGTCTTCCCTTGACTCAGCCGGTACAACAATATGACGGTTTTCCCCCTCTCCAGCATAAATAGCAGGTGAATACACAAATAAGCATTTCCTTTCTATAGCTTCTGATCCTGCTAAATTAAGTAGAATAAATACCGTTGTATGGTCATCTTTATCAGAAAATGCAGCCTGTATGAAAATGTAGTCTTGCTCAGATATTATCCAGTTCACAGCAATATTACTGTCAAACACAAGTGCAGTGGGTTTTCAGAACCCATCTACCATGCCCACAAAGTATACACAAACACACTGAAAATATGGTCCTTGTAATTATGTATAAACAAACTGTTTGTGAGCTTGTAGCAAGATTCAAATGTACAATAAACTCTTTGAAGTACTTGAAATATGCTCTGTAATGGCTGTACTCTGGGAAATATGCCTTGTAAGAGCTGTACTTTGCAAAATAGCTTTACTATAACACTGCACAAACATGAGACCACTTTATACACTTCTGGCAACTCGGATATCTTTGTTTAATACAAAAATATATATGCTTGGAAAAAAATGCAGTTGTTTCCTTTATTTTACTCATTTTATGCAATCAGACTTTATTTCAAGCACTTTCCATAGTAATTTGAATATTTTTATTCATATTTTATTTGTTTATGTGAAAATTATTTAGAACGTTCTGAATGCCTTGTTTCATATTATGCAAAAAGAAATAGTGCTGAACAAGATTTAATACCTAAAATTAATTTCTAACCTGTTTTATGAAGTATGCACAGTTTTTGGATGGTCCACTGCTGTATATTCCACAAGAATCTGGATAAGTGCCTTAAATCTTTTTTGCCAAGATGTTTTAAGCTTCATACCCCTTTAGTATGCCAGTTCTGACTTCAACCCTTTGGATATGCTGTTTTTGTCCCCATGTCCTTTTAGACATGCCTCTTTTTGCACCATGTTACTTGTTCTTCTCTAATACAAATAATAAGAAGGCTTGGGATTTCGTTTAGATGCTTTAATATATATACATATATATATGTATATATATATATATATATATATATATATATATATATATATATATATATACATATATATATACATATACACACATACAAACACATCAAGATGGATAGCAGCATCTTTAAACATGAACAAACTAATAAACAGAGCTTACATGCATACATGTTCATATCTCAACAGCTAACTACAAAATGGCAGTCAGGCTTGCATGTGCTCAGTATTTATACACTTGTGCAAACCCTTGGATAGCTTCTTAAAGGTATGTACAGACATACTGATCTAAAGCTAGGAATAAATAAAATAAATGTCCATACCCTGGCATAAAAAATCCTCACCAATAAACATGGGGGTGGATTGAAGGAGGCAGGGAGTGGCTATTTTAATATTGATTATTTCTGATAGAAATTTAATATGAAAGGCCTTTACCTTGAGCGAATGAGAGATTGACTTCTGCCTTAGTTTAGAGAACTGAGTGAAAGGGTTAATGTACTCATTATTTATTTTTCTATGAAACAGAACTACTTTAAAACATGTTTATCATCTAGTTTGTGTGACTAAAAGACACTTATTTATTACATTATTTTACATTTCTAGCAGTTGGATAAGACACATGTTTATTAGTCTACGTGACTAAAAGACACCCTTCTATTACATTCTTTGACATTTCTAGAAGTCTGATTAAGGTACTTGTTTGTTACATTCTTTTATATTTTTCTCAAGTGAAATTGCAGAATCATAGGGATGGACAGGCTTGACTGGAACATTCTGGGATGGGTTGCCAACATCTCTAGTCTGCTCTGGAAAGCCTTTGATGAACTCTAAAGGTGAAGTTCTCAGAAAAAACTGGTAAACAGATAGAGTATAAAAACCAGGACTCTCTGTCCAATAGTAGATGGCTCATCTGTGGAATGGCTGCACTGCTTAGGACTTTCCAGATACAGTCTCCTACCTGACTGCAATGGGGCTTCCCGGTTGAAGTGTGGGCTAGGTTGAAGTCTCTTACTTTATTGGTCATGTTTTAACTTTTTTTCTTTCCCTTTTATTCTTTTTGATATTAATGGTAATTCTTGTCTGACATAAAAGTATAGCTGGTTTGATATTAATATTAATGCTTGCCTGACATAGAAGTATAGCTGGTTTGATATTGATATTAATGCTTGACTGCCATAGAAGTATAACTGGTTTGATATTAATATTAATGTTTGCCTGATATTCAAGTTTAAGACTGTATTTTCTAATAAAGCTTTGCTAATAGTAGTGAAAATTCTTTGTCTTGATCATTTCTGTCCTGCTAAGAAATTGTGTTTAGGCAATACATTTTCTTGGCGTAGTCAGCAGGATTCAAAATGTTTTAAGAGAAAGTTTATGTGTGTAAATTTATTCATTGCTTTGATCTGTATGTAGAAAAGTATAAAACTCCAATTGAATTGTAGAGACAGATATCATTGGTTTTGTTTAAAACTGTGTTAAATCAAGCTAAAGTTTACAGATTGTAGAGACAGCTGAAATGTTTCAGTCCTACTGCTTGCGGTGGAATGATTTTAAAAGAAGTAAGAAATTATCAGAGCTTAATGAAAACACATGCCAATGTTAAAGAAGCATGACATACAGGTTAGAAAGTATATGCAAACTCTTCTAGACATTTTGCCTAGACCTGATGTTGCTATACACATGGATGCTACAAAATGTACAGTAGTGCACACAGATGGCACTTGTAAAGATTTGCATGAATTTTATGCAAACATACACAATTTAAAGAATCAGTTACAACAGGAACTCACAGATCTATGTGTTAAAGATAAAATAAATTCCAGTTCAGCTGACACAGCTAAGGTGCTCAGAAAGGTGTATTGGGTATGGCCAGTTAGAAAAAAAGAATACCCATACACATTTAGGTTGTGTAGGTTATACCAGAACTAACAGTCATGTTACATGAATACAGTTTTTCAGGATTTAACAAGTGTAACAGGTCTGTACAGCTCTGTACTAACACAGAAATACTTTAGAATTTAAAGGGTTAAATTACAGCAGCTAACAGTTCAAAGTGTAACAGCTCCATACTAGGTATGGACATGTCCTTAAAGTTAACTACAAAGTTATTAGAGTATTTTACTATTACAGTTTCTGACAAGATGCTAGAACAGGCAGAACATGACAATGAAAACATTTTTAAGCATTAACATTTTTTGTCTTGGTACTGATAAAGATGGGTTTAGTAAGTGTAGCAGAATGTGAGGAAGTGCAGACAGGTGGGGGATGTGAACAGGGATATCCTGAGAGTGGCATCAGCTGCTGCAGTTGCGGGAAGCCCTGATGATAGACAAATTGCTTATTTTTTTGTAGAAAGCTGGGACATATCAAGCAGGACTGTGTATACTACAGAAAATGGAAAAATAGGCAAATAGAGAAAGAAGTATTTGCAATGGACTCAGAAAGAAAAAAAAATAATTCAAAAAGGAAGCAAAAGCTGCAGGTTTAATAGAATGGATAAATGGATTATTAAAACAAAAACAATTTAAAAAATTGGGAAATGGTTCCCTGCACAATTGGAGGGACAACTTGAATACAGCTTTACAAATATTAAACAATAGACCAATTACAGAAACTAAGACTCCATTAACAAGGATGATCACTCTGTCTTTACAAATTAAACCTTATGTAGCTACCAATACTGTTGTTTACTGGGAAATAAAGAAAGGTGCATTAGCTCCCATAAGAGCTACCCCAAAAGCAGCAGACTTAGATTTACATGCATTACACATGTATAGGCTAGAACCTAGAGACATTCAATTCATTGTAACCAGAATAGGGGTGCAGATACCTCTGGAACATTTTGGATGGATTGCTCCTCATTCTGGATTTGCCTTGAAAGGAATACAAATAATGGGAGGTGTAATTGATTCTGATTACCAAGATTAAATTAAAATAGTACTGCTAAATAGTGGTCATTCTGATCTGTTGATACAAAAAAGAGCTAGAATTGCTCAATTGATTATTATGCCAATATATATGGGAACTGTAACAAAAGGTATAGCTCCTACTACTTTAACTGTGAGAGAAGATATAGGGCTTGGATCTACAAACCTGAACAATGGGGCAAAACTCTGGATTCAGTCACCAGAAAAGCAGACTGTGCAGGCTGAGGTTATTGCAACTGGAAAGGAAAATACTATCTTTGTGACAAATTTAGGACAGAAAAAATGGGAAGATGTGCCTGCAAGTAAATATTATTTATTAAAATTATTATGATATTCTAGTCTTTTTTCAGATTATTTGGAAGAATGCAATATTTATTGTCTGTGTCATCAGTGTACTGTGTGATGTCATCAAATCTATGACCCTGCTATAAGAGTCACCCAGCAAAACACCACAATAACCCATGGAAATGGGTTAACAGTATGCAAAATAGACCACAAGGAACTTTTACCTGTCCTGCTGGACAAGGATGTTCTATTGCTAATTTAGCTTTTGAAGGAAACTTTACCATTTGGAGAGTGAGTAGAGGAAATGTATATATTCGGTTACCAGATGCAGTAAATATTATTTATGAAATGATTATGATATTCTAGTCTGATTTTCAGATTATTTGGAAGAATGCAATATTCATTGTCTTTCATCTGGCAAGAGTAAGGAGGACAAGGAGACCTGGTGGTGGAATGAAGAAGTACAGGAGAGTATACAGAGAAAGAGGTTGGCGAAGAAGAAGTGGGATTGTCAAAGAGATGAAGAAAGTAGACAAGAATATAAGGAGATAAGGTGCATGGCAAAGAGAGAGGTGGTGAAAACTAAGGATAAGGCGTATGAAGAGTTGTATAAAAGGTTGGACACTAAGGAGGGAGAAAAGGACCTGTACCAATTGGCTAGACATAGGGATCGAGCTAGTAAAGATGAGCAGCAGGTAAGGGTGATAAAGGATAATGAGGAAAATGTACCCACAAGCAAGGAGAGTGTGTTGAGCAGATGGAAAGAGTACTTTGAGGGGCTGATGAATGAAGAGAATGAGAGGGAGAGAAGGTTGGATGATATGAGGATAGTGAATCATGAAGTGCAGTGGATTAGCAAGGAGGAAGTAAGGATAGCTATGAAGAGGATGAAGAACGGAAAGGCTGTTGGTCCAGATGACATACCTGTGGAAGCATGGAGGTGTTTAGGTGAAATGGCAGAGGAGTTTTTAACTAGATTGTTTAATGAAATCTTGGAAAGGGAGAGGATGCCTGAGGAATGGAGAAAAAGTGTTTTGGTACTGATTTTTAAGAATAAGGGTGATGTGCAGAGCTGTAGTAACTACAGAGGGATTAAACTGATCGGTCACAGCATGAAGTTATGGGAAAGAGTTGTGGAAGCTAGGATAAGAAGGGAGGTGATGATTAGTGATCAGCAGTATGGTTTCATGTCAGAAAAGAGCACTACAGATGCGATGTTTGCTCTGAGAGTGTTGATGGAGAAGTACAGAGAAGGTCAGAAGGAGTTGCATTGTGTCTTTGTGGATTTAGAGAAAGCATATGACAGGGTGCCTAAAGAGGAGTTGTGGTATTGTACGAGGAAGTCGGGAGTGTCAGAGAAGTATGTAAGAGTGGTACAGGATATGTACAAGGGTAGTATGACAGCGGTGAGGTCTGCGGTTGGAGTGATGGATGCATTTAAGGTGGAGGTGGGATTACATCAAGGATCACCTCTGAGCCCTTTCTTATTTGCAATGGTGATGGACAGGTTGACAGACGAGATCAGACAGGAGTCCCCGTGGACTATGATGCTTGCAGATGACATTGTGATCTGTAGTGAGAGTAGGGAACAGGTGGAGGAGACCCTGGAGAGGTGGAGATATGCTCTAGAGAGAAGAGGAATGAAGGTCAGCAGGACTAAGACAGAATATATGTGTGTGAATGAGGGGGAGGATAGAGGAATGGTGAGGATGCAGGGAGTAGAGGTGGTGAAGGTGGATGAGTTTAAGTACTTGGGATCAACAGTTCAGAGTAATGGTGAGTGTGGAAGAGAGGTGAAGACGAGAGTACAGGCAGAATGGAGTGGGTGGAGAAGAGTGTCAGGAGTGATTTGTGACAGATGAGTACCAGTAAGAGTGAAAGGGAAGGTATACAAGAGGGTAGTGAGACCAGCTATGTTATATGGGTTGGAGACAGTGGCACTGACAAAAAGGCAGGTGTCAGAGCTTGACTTGACAGAGGTGAAAATGTTAAGATTTGCACTGGGTGTGATGAAGATGGAAAGGATTAGGAATAAGTATTTTAGAGGGTCAGCCCAGGTTGGAAGGTTTGGAGACAAAGCCAGAGAGGCAAGATTACATTGGTTTTGACATGTGCTGCGGAAGGATGCATAGTATTTTACAAAAAAGATGCTAAGGATGATGCTGCCAAGTAACAGGAAAAGAGGAAGGCCTAAGATAAGTTTTATGGATGTGGTGAGAGAGGACATGCAGGTGGTTGGTGTGACTGAGCAAGATGCAGAGGACAGGAGGAAATGGAAACAGTTGGTCTGCTGTGGCGACCCCTAATGGGAGCATCCGAAAGAAGAAGAAGTTACCAGATGAAGGACAAGTTATGGTAACAGTTAAAAATGAAACAGACATAAAATTCTGCAATTGTAAATATGATCAAACATTATCACTCTTGTCGGAATGAAACTGATATTTATAATAAAACAATTAACATGCATAATGCAACATTGCTCTGGACAGCACTCCCCTGTGTATGAACCACGTTTTCTGGCGCACTCTGCCAACATATGTAAATGGACTATATTACCTCCTACTTTTAAAATTTTTGTAGAAATTGCTCTGCAGTTTGTATGTTTAGTAACAAATCAGCCTTTACATTACACCACAAGGACTCCTGTTGTTGGATGTTTACCTAATATTACTCATTTAACTTGATATAATAGTACTTATGTATTTACTGCTGTTGATCATGTCTGCATATCTAACCAGGGTAATCCAGAAATGAATATTGAACCTAATATGATGTTGTCATTAGATTCCTTGTATAAGGTAATTAAATTGTCACAACATACAGGAACATCATCAAATACTAAATCATAGCATATTGCATCATGAAATGAATAGTATAATCGTAATAGATTAATCCATTTAGCAAAGAAAACTGAATCGGACCGCACACAGTTGGTGGGACGTATTTACTAGATGGTCGAAATCAGAAACAAAATTATTACATTGGATAATTCAACCTGTTTTGATAATTATGATGATCTTAATTCTATTAACATTCTGGAATTGTTATTGGATACATCGGAAAACTGCAAATGTATTATCTTTCTCATATATGTGAGTCAGAAGTCAAAGGACCAAATGTGATGTAAATGTAAACTCTTACTAAAGTTAAAACCTTGTTCTAATGGCCCTGACAATATTCCATCTAACTTTCTCAAGCTAGGTGCCGATGGCATAGCCCTACCCATCTGTATCCTAATAAATCACTCCATCAAAGAGTCCTATGTAACCCTCCTTTGAAAAAAAGCATTCATTATTCCCCTCCACAAAGGGGGTACCAATTTCACAGTCTCCAAGTTTCGTCCAATAGCTATTCTGTCCCCTATATCAATGAGTCTTGAAAAATGCATCCACCTACAACTCTTACTCTACATGTTAAATAATCAACTATTGACCCCTACTCAACATGGTTTCAGACCTGGTCACTGCACCACTACTGCCCTGCTCTCCTTTCTTGAAATCATTAACTCCACTTGTGATTCTGGTGACATAGTATCTACCCTCCTTCTTGACTTATCTAAAGCCTTTGATCCTGTATCCCATAATCTTCTCCTATCCAAGCTCTCTCATCTCAACCTATTCTCTTCTTCCATCAACTGGTTTTCCAGCTACCTCTCTGACAGGTAACAAGTCATAAAGTGGAATAACAGTACTTCCACTTTTCTCCACACTCCAACAGGTGTTCCACAAGACTCTATTCTTGGCCCCTTACTATTTAATATTTTTATTAATGACTTTTATCAAAGCATCCCTAACACTAAACTCATCAAATATGCAAATCATCTCACCTTGTATCTAAATCACCCAGCTGATGAAATCTGTTTCTTAAAACTAGTGCCCTGACACAAAATGTTTATCAAAATTGTTAATACTGTAAATAGTTGAATAAAGTATTGTGTGAGTTACTGCTTTATTTCTTCTTTAATTACTCTTCCAAAGATTTTGTAATAGAAATCCTCACTCTATGTTTAGTTTTTATATATTACTTTTGTACTGTTACTTTGCTACTTGGGAATAGTTCTTTACATGCTTATAATTTCTATCTTATTGTGCTTTTTTTGTTTATTTTTATCATTATTATGCACTAGTATATAGTGGAGCTTTTCTCCTCGGGCCTCTGCTGAAAATGGACATGTATTCAGCCAGACTAGCCCGGTCAACAAATGTAAAATAAAATAAAATAAATAAATAAGATTACTCTACTATCATCTGCTCAGACAAATCTCTCCCTAAACTGCTCAAGATGTTAGAAAATAATTTAGCACTCAATGCCTCAAAATCCAAAATTATGATTTCCACCCCGTCTAGAAACACCAGCATCGACAAAGCATTCTTCTCTATCTTCAGCCAAAATAAGACCTCTATTGAAATAGTTCCCTATGCAAATCTGCTGGGTGTCATTATTGATGATAAATTAAAATTTGTATACATCTACAAACAAATATTAAAAAAAAAACATCAAAAGCTAGAATGCATCCAAACAACTATCTACGACTTACCTCATCCCCTCTCTCCTATATGGAGCCCCACTTCTTGCCAATCTTCAATCAGCCCTTAAATATAAACTATCTTCCTGCTATAATAAAATATCAAAATTTGCCACAGGATCAAAATCCTCAACTCACCACTACAACATACTCCATTCACTCAATTGGTTGGAACTCCCTAACTATTTGATATTTATTCAGCTAACAACAGCACATAAGCTCATATTTATATCCTCGAACTGCCCCTCCCTGTCTTCTACCCTAAAAATGCATCAGCCTCACAGAACCAGATCCAATAATCAAAATCTCCTAGAACTTCACAAACCCAAACATACCCCAGGACAACTTTTACTATCTTTCTCCCTTGCCAAGTCATGGAATTCACTTCCCCCTCGCATCAGAACTACCCATAATCTCTCTAAATTTAAAATCGTACTTTGCTCTGATCGCTGTTCCCTCTGGGAATGCTCCTGCTCTCATCCCTCCTGATACATCTACCCTTTCACTACCCCCTATATCTAAGTCACCCCCAGGCCTCCTCCTAACTCAAAAACATCCTAATAACCTCTTCTTGATCCAAATTTTCCTCTACTTTTTTCTCATAAATGTCTCTCTCTCTCTCTTTCTCTCTCTCTAAATTTCCTCTTCTTGATCTAAACTTTTTCTCTTTACGTTTTTCCCCCCAAATATGCCTCTCTCTCTCTCTAAATTTCCTCATAGCTTTTTGGTTACAGAATTACATAATTCAAAATAAGTTTTTCTTTTATGAACTACTTAAATGTTTTGTTTCTTTATTATTGTAAACATTGTAATTATGAATTTCACAATATATTTTTGTAAATACTGAATCATAGAGCTTTTTTCCCTGGGCCTCCATCGAAAACGGGTTCTTCTAGGCCCAAAGGACTTTCCCGGTTAACAAACTGCAAATAAATAAATAAATAAATAAATGTGATACAAAAGGTTTTTATCTTGAGTAAATGAGAGATTAACTTCAGCCTCAGTATAGAGAACTGAGTGAAAGGGTTAATTTAGTTATTCTTTATTTTTCTGTGAAACAGAACTATTTTAAAACTTGTTTATTATCTAGTCTATGTGACTAAAAAACACTTGTCTGTTAGATTCGTTTACATTTTAAGCAGTTTGATAAGATACCTGTTTATTAGTCTATGTGACTAAAAGACACTTGTTTATTACATTCTTTTAAATTTCTAGCAGTTGGATAAGACACCTGTTTATTAGTTTATGTGACTAAAAGACACCTGTTTATTATATTCTTTCACATTTCTAGAAGTCTTATAATGTACTTGTTTGTTACATTCTTTTATATTTTTATCAAATGAAATTACAGAGTCATAGGGGTTGGCAGGCTTGACTGGAACATTCTGGGATGGGGGGGGGCAACATCTCTGGTCTGTTCTTGAAAGCCTTTCTTGATCCTTAAAAATTTAGTTCCCAGGAAAACTGGTAAACAACTAGGGTATAAAAACCAAGACTCTCTGTTAGCTGGTAGAAGCCCCATGTGTGGAATGGACACACTGCCCATGACTTCCCTGATAGAGTCTCCTACCTGACTGCAATGGGCTTCCCAGTAAAAATGTGGATTAGGATGAAGTCTCTTACTTTATCGGTGATGTATTAAATTTTTATTTTCCTTTTATTCTTTTTAATATTAATATCAATTCTTGCCTTACATTTAAGTATAGCTGGTTTAATATTAATATTAATGCTTGCCTGACATAAAAGTATAGCTGGTTTTATATTAATGGTAATGCTTGCCTGACATAGAAGTAAGCTGGATTGATATTAATATTAATGCTTGCCTGACATAAAAGTATAGCTGGTTTGATATTAATATTAATGTCTGCCTGACATAAAAGTATAACTGGTTTGATATTACTATTAATACTTGCCTGATATAGAAGTGTAAGGCTGTGTTGTCTAATAAAGCTTTGTTCATTGTAGTCAAAATTCTTTGTCTTCATCATTTCTGTCCTGCTAAGAAATTGTGTTTAGGCAATACATCACTTAAACATCTACTGTTATGTTAAGTTCAGTTTACAAAACTGTACTATGTTCTTCATATTGATCACTGCTGCAGTAGCCTTAACTGTATAGGCAGACTAGCATGGCTGACTATATTTGGGAGGTGAAACAGGAATGGTCCAGACGCCCCTATAGAATGATCCAGGGAAAGTTTGATGTAGACCAAGAGAAGGAATCAAGCTTTTAGTGCTTTGTATAAGTATGTACAGAGGATCAAGCAGTAGCTTCTAGAATACCTCTAGAATCCAATCCTTCTCAACAAGCCATATATGAAGCCAAGGCCCTAGTAGAGAAAGTCTTGACACTGACTGGAATAGGTTTGTCATGGTGAATATAACAAAGGGTAATAACCTTAGACAACCATTTGGAAATAGTCTGTTATGATACAGGTTGTCTCTTCTTCTTACCTTCCCAAGAAATGAACAATTTATCCAAAGATCTGAAGGATTTAGCTCTATGAAGATAGCACCCAAGTTGTCTGTGGACATCCAAGGCATAGAATATTCCTTTCTCTTCATTTTTAGACTCAGGAAAGAAAATGGGGAGATGGTTAGTTTGGCTTAAATTTATTTATTTTATTTATTTAGTTTACATTTGTTTATTGGGAAAGTCCAACTGGACACAGGTCCATTTTCAACGGAGGCCCAGGGAGAAAAGCTACACATTACAATACATTACATGAGAGTAAAAAGAAGTAGAACATACATACATATGGCATATATACACATCAGGACAACATGCTGGTGATTAACAAACATACATATAGCATATATACACACACAACAGGACATCATGCTAGTGATTAACATTTCTTACAGTAGACAATCAGAGGTACATTTTTTTTCTTTTGCAGTTATAAGTTTTGTAAGGAAGATGTATACGGGTTTGGAAGCTTTCAAGGGAGAAACTGTTTATACATAGCTGTACCCTGACAAATTCTCTTGGTATGGATTAGCCTGGTGAGTGGCATGAGCATAGTGAGTTACTTAGATAGTGAGATTTCAGGAGTTTTTTGAATTGAATAAAGGAGGTGGTCGAAGTTATTTGGCTTGGTATTGTGTTCCAGGTTTTGGCAATGGTGTTGGCAAAGAGGGACTTACCAGCTTCATTTTTATGTTTGCTTACAGTTACAGGGTTCTGGTTACTAGAACTTAAGGGTCTAGAGGAAATGTGGGGCTGAATTAGTTGCTGAAGTGCTGGAGTTATATCAGGAAGATAGTAGAGTTTGTGCGCTACTGAGAGTTGATTGAGTAGAAGTTTATGAGGCAAACCAATACAGCTGAGTTGCTTAAGGGATAGACAGTGGTTGGACCTATATGAGGCTTCAGTAGCAAGCTTGGCAATCTTGTTGTAGCAAGATTCCATTTTATTTAGATCAATTTGGCGGAGATTGGTCAAGATGGGAGAGGCATAGAGGTGGGTGGCTAGAAGATGAGTCCTTGTGATGGTTACTTTGGTGCATTTTGTCGTAAACTGTTTGTTCCTGTAGAGGAGACCAAGTTTTTTATTAACTTTCTTAATGGTTTGTGCTATGTGGATGTCGAACCTCAGGTTATTGTCTATTTCTACGCCTATCAGTTTAGTGTGTGTGGTTGGACTGATTTGAATGTTTTCTTTGGATCTAATGGTGAAATTATTATTTAGGGGAGGAGCTCTGCCAGGACTGAAAAGAATTAGTTTGTTTTTTTTGGAATTAAGAAGAAGTTTGATGTTAGTGAACCAAGTTTCAGCTAGGGTGAAGTTATTTTGGGTAATGGTTTGCGGTTCACTAAGGGTACGGGCAGCACGTATGAGGGTAGTTTCACCTGCATATTGTACTATTGAGGCAGTGGGAGAGGGTGAAGAGATCTGATTTGTAAATAGAGAGAACAACAATAGGCCAAGAATGGATCCTTGAGGGACTCCTATGATTACTGGTAACAGGGGGGACAATTGGTCCTGCCATAGGACTGCTTGCTTACGGGCAGATAAGTAGCTGTTGAACCATGATATAGAGGAGGGACTTATATTTAGGGTGGAGAGGATATCAAGAAGCAGACTGTGGCTTACCATGTCAAAGGCTTTTGATAGGTCTAAGAATATGGAAGAAACAAATAGACCCTTGTTTCTGTGGTGGTTAACTATGTTGATGAATGATAGCAGTGCTGTCGTGGTGCTATGGGAAGGTCTAAAGCCATTCTGGGATATGGAAAGTAGGTTGTTTTTCTTGAGGTACTGTATTAGTTGAGTACGAACAACTCTTTCTAATATTTTGGATATAGGTGATAGCATTGCTATTGGGTGATAGTTGGTGAGCTCTAAGGAGTTGGCTCCTTTGTGTAGTAGAATTATATATGATGTTTTCCATGAGGTGGGGACTTTGCACTCTGAGAGAGATCTGTTTATGAGAATAGAGACAGGATAGGCTATAGCTTCAGCTGAGATCCGAAGGAAGTCTGCTGGCAGCTTATCAGCTGCTAGAGTGGTTGGTTTAAGTTTAACAAGGAGTTTAGATATTGATTTGGTGGATACTGAGTGGAGGTGAAAATTGGGCCCATTGTTTTGTATATTGGGGTGGGTTGGGGTAGTTATTGGTGTGGGGCTGCTAGTACTATTTTGAGCATTGGCAAGGGTCTTGACTGTTTTGGTAAAGAATTTGTTAAACCGAGTAGGAATGTTTTCATGGTTATTTGGAAGAACAGGGGATGGAGTCATGGACTTTCCTGGATGCAGTATACCATTTATTGAGGCCCAGATTTTTTGTGGGTTGTGAGCATATTTTTCTTGCATGTTTGTATAGTAGCTGGATTTGTCTAGTTTGATTTGTTTTTTGGCTTTGTTACGGAGCTCTACATAGTTTTGTCTCAAGGTAGTGGTTTTGTTTTTCTGATATTGAATCCAGGCCTTGTCCCTTTCTTTCATTATAGTTTTAGTATCTTTTCTTAGCCATGGGGCATAGTTAGTTTTTATTCTAATGGTTACTAAGTAAAATTCAAACAAACCAAGGAAACACAAATAGGCAAAAAAAAAACTCTCAGAGCCACAAGAAATAAATATTAGCACTTTCGTTTACTGACATAAGCAAACTTCCTCAAAGTACAAACAACACTGCTTCATTAAATACAAACAATTAATTACATCGCCAACAACTAAATTGAGTTCCATGCCCACATTTAAAGAAATAGTTGAATATATATTAATATATATATATATATATATATATATATATATATATATATATATATATATATATATATAAATCTCAATAAAACCATTTCTACACATGAAATGCAGACTTTAACATGAACATCCCAAATAAATATTACATAATTTCCAAAAATGCATATAATATTCGCTAAAAGCAAACTTTTAAAAATATATAAATGCATCAATATATTAAATAAAAATAAATGCATAACTTAAAAAATGAGAATTCATCTTTCAAGGGATTTCAATTTAAGGATACATTTAATGGAAAGAAAGTCATTGAGGCCCGGGGGTGCATGTGCATTGAGCCTTAATTGCCAAGCCAACTCTTTCTCATCCAACCTTAAAGACCAGGGTCTCCCCCTACAATTCTCTCCTATTTTGTCAATGACACAAAACAAAAATTGATGTGTAGGGAAAGACATTATATGCCTAGCCAAAGCATTGTTCAAATTCAATGTATTCATGTCATAAACGTACTCATAAATTCTCTGCTTCAAGCACCTTTCGGTCTTACCGACATAAAAAGCAGAACAACCGAGGTACAAAGCTAAATATAGCACTTTGCTAGATTCACAGTTAAATTTACTTTTCAAATAAAACCTCTTATTCTGAACAGTGAATGATTTGGTCACATTCACATATTTACAAGAACGACACCTACCACATTTCACCATCCCACAATGGAATGGATTTGTGACCATAAATCTTTCCAATTTAAGTTTCAAATTACAACCCTTCCTAAAAATAATTTTTGGTAGGTCACCCAACTCATTCCCAATACAGGCATCTTCCAAAAGGAAGCACCAATTTTTATTCAAAATCGCCTTTAATAATGGTGCGTCCATTGAAAAGGTGTAATGAAGCTGTTAGTTATAGTCACATCTGTACTAGGGACCTCTAATCTTAGGGCTGCTAAAGGGGAATCCCCCACAGAGGAATCATTACTAATTATATGTTCATTAGATTCAAAATGCAGGGGTTCAAACCTCTTAGCATTTTGTGCATGAAAGTCAATTAACACATTGATCGCAGGAAGTAGGGGTTTATAAATTCCCGCTTTAAATTTTAAGATAAACCTCATCCATCAACTGGGAAAAAAGGCCTGCAGAATATCCCCTTTTAGTGAACATATCCATTAATAAATCACATTCCATCAAAAATTCAGACTCAAGTGATACCATCCTAGCAGCCCTCACTAACTGGCCCTTCACTACTGTTCTTTTCTGGTGGTAAGGATGTGAGCTTGAAAAGTGTAGGAAGGCATTCAAATAAGTAGGCTTCCTAAAAATCCTCAATAAATACTGCTTATTAAAATGATCTTTGTATATATCAATATCCATATAAGTGATATTGTCACTACTAAATTCCCAAGTGAAATCCAGGAACCCAGTAAACTTGGTAATATGCTCGATGAAGTCTGATGCCAGTACAGAATCACCATTCTAGATGATAAAAATATCATCCAGGTATCGGGTGTACCACACCACCCTCTGTTTAAACATAGCATCTTTAAAGAGAAAGGTTCTCTTCCAGTGGGCCATAACCATGTTCGCAAAGGCGGCTCCACAGGGTGAACCCATGGCTACACCCATTTTCTGTAAATAATATTCACGATTAAACATGAAATAATTATTACTCAAGACAAAGTCAAGCAAGTATTCAATCAAATTAATTTCTTTACCATCCACTTTTTTATCCAGCAAAAATTCCCTTACCCATTCACTACTTATCCCTTGGGGAATCGTGGTATATAAATCACGAACATCAATAGTGAGAAAGTTATAATCATCATGATAAGGGAGTTTAGCAACAGAATCAAGGAAAGCCCAAGAGTCTTTACAAATATGCAATTCACCCCTAAGATGTTGTTTAAGTTTACTATCCACGACCTCAGTGCAACCAAAGGTGATGGATTGTCTGTCATCAACAATTGGGTGCAGAGTTGGATCTTCCGGGTCTATATTACAACATTGAATTTTATAAAGTTCGAATGTTATAATATCGAAACAGTTTTGTCGAACGCTGAAAACAGCGAAGGTGTAGGACACCGAATTCTTTCCCAGTGAAAGAATTCTGTGGGCCGTTGCTGTGGGTTTGCTGTTTTCAGCGTTTGATATGTTGGAACATTATGGGTCGGGTCCAGGTAAATGTGCGATTGTGTGTAGGTTAGGGTTAGGGGTGGGTTAGGTGAGTTAGGGTTAGGGAGCAGGTCAGGTAAGTGTGCAGTTGTGTGGACATTAGGGTTAGGGCACGTGTCAGGTAAGTGTGCGATTGTGTGTAGGTTAGGGTTAGGGGCGGGTTAGGTGAGTTAGGGTTAGGGTATGGATGAGGTGAGTGAGCGATAGTGACGGACCTTAGGGTTAGGGTTGGGTTAAGGTAAGTGGATAGCTAGTAGTGTATGTAAAGTTTAGTTTAGGTTTAGGTGTAGCATTTTAAGTGTATTTGTGTGGATTGCTGTTTTTTGTGTATGTTTGTGTTGTGTGTATGTTTCTTGGAATAGCGATTTTTTCCCAGGGAAAAAAATTGCTATTCTGACTGTTCCATGTTTGCGGATTTTGGTGTTTAGGGTTTAATATTATAACATTCAATCTTTGTAGATTTCGATGTTATAATATAGACCCGGATTTTCCAAATCCTTATGGATTGTTGGCAATCTGAAAATGAATGGTGTTAGTGGACACACAATGTTTAAATAGTTGTACATTTCCACACTAATAGAGCCCTCAATGAACAAGTCACTAATAAAACCCCTAACATGTTGGTAGGCTCCATTAATGATACTTTTGAGCACTTTCTCATAAGCCGGACTAGCCAGCAGTGTGCGCATTCTCTTGTCATAATCCGTTTCATCCATAAAGATTAAACTTCCCCCTTTATCAGGTTTAATAATGCGGATACCGGCAAATTTCACCCCATCAAAAGCCTCCCTCTCACAAGATGACAAATTATTGAAAAAATCATGATGCCTATTACTCAATACATTTCTAATATCATTCTCACACACTTTCTCATACAACAAGAAGGAGTTATGCAACAGAGGGTTATAAGAACTCGCCACTCTAAAATTTTCAATCATATTGCTAGTGTTACCTAACAAAATGTTTAAATTAAGTTTGCAAGTATAACTTTTAAGATCAATCAAAGTTTTCACTAAATCAGAATGAGCAGATGGAACAAAAGTTAAACATCTCGCTAACACTTCAATTAAAGTGTTGGAGGAGACAAAAGACAAATAAGTAAAGATCTTAAAATCACCCAATTTGTTGTAAAAAATTTGTACAGTAGTCCAAAGTTCGTCATTCAACAATCTATTCAAATGAATGTCATCCCCTTCCGTTATCTCCTCCACTTGTTCTGCTTCCTCTTCTATTGCCTTCCATTCGCTCTGCCCCTTTGTTTGGATTGGTGGCTGCCATTGGCCCCGCAAAAATCCTGGGGGCCTGATTGGTTGTTAGAAGTAGTAGATGGATGAACAGAATGATTGGGATTCTGTTTATTCATGAGTCTTTTGCTCCACCTCACGGGCAAGTTGTCATTGCCCGTATCGTTAAAGGAACCACCAAAAATAATTTGTGATGCATGTTCATCGTTGTTATTAATAAACCCATGCCCACTCATATTGGCGTCAGCCAAACTGTTCTGTTTATTAATTGCCAAGCCATGTTCATAATCATATTTGTCCCTATTGAGCTTCTTAATCTTGATTCCTTTAAGCCTATTTAGTAAAGACTCAGTGCTACTAAATATCAGAGAATATTCAAAACAGTAAAGGGAAAATTCATTATCAGCTTGTATAGCAAAATCCAAAGGGGTTAATTCAGTCTTAAGTTTTTCCAAATGAAGATTATAATCCTTAATAAGATGTTCTAGGAATTCCCATACTTGCCGATCAAAAAGATGCAATAAATCAACATGAAAGGATGAGTTAGGGATGAGACCGATCGGAAACCACCACTGTTTCAAACCGTTCGGTACTTGCTGCCTATGCAAGCACTCTTGCAAATATTATATTTCCAACTGTAATTTTTTTTAAATTTAAAAAGTTTCTGGTCAAATAACTTTCAGTTGGTAACAATAATGTTTTCACCAGTCACTGCATTATCAGATAACCCAGTTAAAGGTCCATTTTCCGGGCAGAATTGCACAGAATGCTTAAGCCAGTCACTCAAACAAGGGACCACACAACTTAGGCTGCCCGAAATGAGTTGAGGACTCCCCGGTTGTTTTGCCACGTTAACGTTATTACCAGGAATGGTAGTCGGTGGTGATGTTGAACCAGGCTCAGTTGAGTTCAATGAAGAAACATTAATGTGAGTGAATACCCTCCGATCCTGCGATCCTGGAGGCTGATTAGATGAACCAAATCCCGATGGAATAGTCACATGTCCGGCAATCTGGTTAGACAAAGAATCCACTCATTGAGTAAGACATTGTATCAGCAAAGTAAGTTTCCCAAGAGTCAGTCTCTGACGCTGACACAACACCCTCATTAGAAAACAAGGGTTGTAACCCAGGAAAGAGTCGTTCGCCATGACAAACAACAAGAAAACTAAGTAAAATTCAGACAAACCAAGGAAACACAAATAGGCGAAAAAAACTCTCAGAGCCGCAAGAAATAAATGTTAGTGCTTTCGTTTACTGACACAAACTAAATTTAGTTGTTGGTGATGTAATTAATTGTTTGTATT
Organism: Protopterus annectens; assembly: GCF_019279795.1. Lineage (NCBI taxonomy): Eukaryota > Metazoa > Chordata > Ceratodontiformes > Protopteridae > Protopterus > Protopterus annectens. The sequence goes on along the minus strand of NC_056729.1, from coordinate 215,665,528 downwards.
TAATGAAGCAGTGCTGTTTATATGTTGTCTGAGGAAGTTTGCTTATGTCAGTAAACGAAAGCGCTAACATTTATTTCTTGTGGCTCCGAGTTTTTTTCGCCTAAGTGTGTTTCCTTTTATTCTAATGGTTCTAGGGGGTGCATGATTGTTTAAGATTTTTATGAAGGTTGTGTTAAAGTACTCAACGGCATTGTCTAGAGGTAGATGTTTTAGGGTGGTCCACTTACAGCTTTTTAGAGTATTGATGAGATCAGTAGCTATAAAGGGTTTTTTGTTTCTAACTACTCTGAATATAGGTTGGTTGATGGTTTGGGATCTGCTCCTAATTAGGTAGGTTGGATGATGGTCACTTAGGGTATCTGGAAGAGAACCAGATTGCTGTGTAACAGTGCGGTCAGATACCAGGATCCAGTCTAAGATGGCTGGCGTTTGGAAGTTTTGTCAATTCAAGTGGGGGTGGTTATAGTTCGGGTAAACCTGTGGAGGTTTATGAAGGCAGAGGGTTTATGGCTGGAGCAATGAAGCCAGTCAATACTGAAGTCTCCTAATAGTATGGTTTCATGTGGAAGGGAGTTGGAGGTCCAATTAAGCAGGCTTTCCATTATAGTGATGTTATTGCCTGGCGGCATATAGCCACCTGCAATAATTATATGTTTGCTGGAACTTAATTTTAATTTGGCAAGGATTAGTTCTACATCTTTGAATTCATGGGTATTGTAATCTAGTTGTTCTAAGGCAAGATGATTTTTGAATAATATTGCAACACCTCCGCCCTTTTTCTCTGATCTGTCTCTTCGGATAATGTTGTAACCTGGGGCAGTAATCTCATTATTGTGATGTTGTGGCTTGAGCCATGTTTCAGTTAACACAGTGATATCTGGCTTGTATAGAGCTAGTAGGGCATAGAGGTCATGAATTTTGTTAAGTATACTTCTTACATTAATGTTTAAGAAGAGGAGAGCTTAGGTAGGTCTGTGGTGTAGGGGATTTAGCTGACTTAAGTTTGGGCTGATTGATGTTTTGGGTCCTGGATTGGGATGTATATCATCACTGCAAGTGAATTTCTGGAGTAGGTGTAGATAGAGTTTGGTCAATTTGCAAATTATTTTAGTTTGTCTTTGAGAAGAAAGGGGGTTAGTTTCGATTTTCAGTTTAATGCACGAGTAAGAGAAGGGTAGGGAGAGGTAAGGTCACATGGCGATATAGGGAAGTTTTTTTAGTTTGGCGGTGTTGACTGTGGAATCAGTTTGCCAAGGGGATAGGGTGTGGTTATGAAGCTGAATGTGGTAGGAGTACAGGATGGAAAGTAGGAGTAGGGTGAAGATTATTAATGGGTAGAATGATGTTTTAGTAGGTGGGTTAGAATTGTGTAACCCATGTTATCTAGTTTCAGAAAGAATGTGTTACATGCAAGGGTACTATCTATGAATGATTGAGATTGGTGTTGTATTAAAGGTGCAGTATTAGGTGTATGTGGGAGTTTGTTGTTAAGAGGGGTAAGAGATTTGAAGTGATAGGTGGATGAGAGTGTAAGACTTGCTAATGGGAGTTGTCTGTAGCTACAAGTTGAAGTGACGTTAGAGACTTAGGAGCTGTATAAGTATCAGGTAATGTTGGGTATATGGTTACAGAAAAGTGATGGAGAGTATGGCCAGTGCAAGAGCTGTGTTAGGGAGCTGCAGTATGGGCAAGAAGTATTGGTCAGGTAATTGGTATCCTCTAGTTAAGAGAAGGTAGCAGAGATAGTGAGTTAGTAAATATGGGGGGATACTTGCTACTTTATCTGTAATGATGTTCTTGACTATGGATAAGGTGAATAGGAATTATATATTGTTAATTTATTTGTACTATGTTCAGATATGCATATTTACTGCAGTTAAAAATATTATTTATAGGTAATAGTTAATGGTTATAGGGTGGCATGTATAGAGAAGTGGTGAAGGAGGTAGGGATTCTATGTTGGAGGCAGGAAGTAGGCTAGAGAGTTTGTGAGGAACAGGAAGTGGAGGAGTGTTTGGGTAAGAGGAAACAGGTGGTTAGGTATAAAGGAAATTATATTGGGAGTGGGTGGGAATGGGGGTGGGAGGTGAGCGAAGTGAGCCCGAGCATAGCGAGGGTGAACGGAGCAGGGCTGCACCCAGAGCAACTGTAAAAAACAATCAATATCTTAACATAAACCAAATTATCAACAGTGAAACAGATGAAAGGGATGGGGTTGGGCTGTTTCCCCTGGGGTATGCACTCTAGCTGATTGTAACAGATTTTAACAAGGCATAATAGTAGTCACAAAAGCTGGTACCTACACTACACAAGTGGCAACAACAAGGTTCCTCAAGTTAAACCTGGGAATGCTGTCTATTTTTGGATTATTGCTGGTTAGAGTTTTCTTTGCTTTTTGCTGGAGTGAGAGAATTCAGATTCCTTGCTCACACAAGTTGGGGGGGGGGGGACCCAAAGCAATCAGGTGCTCAGTGGCTCTAAAAGTTGCAAAGAAGACAAAAGAAAGAATGTAAGACTAAAAGCAATAAAATAAGGACATCAAAATAAGCACAACCATCATAAATATTGTACAGAAAGCATAGCAAGTGAACATAGCCTATTAGAAGTCATCAAAAGAAATACATTCAGACTCTGCAACCACTATTATTCAGCAGCAGTCAATATAATTAGTTAGAATATCCTATTACCAGGCAATATTGCAACTATGTAGCAGTTTCACCAGTTTACCATAAATATCATTCTGCACTTTACAATGTATGTTTAACTTACAGAAACAGAATATACAGTAGCAGCAGTGTAACTAGTTGGAATATACTATTACCAGACAATATGGCAACAATGTAACAATTTCACAGGTTTACCATAAATATCATTCAGCACTTTACAATGTATGTTTAACTTACAGAAACAGAATATTCGGTAGCAGCAGTCAGTGTAACTAGGTGGAATATACTATTACCAGACAATATTGCAACAATGCAGCAGCTTCACCAGTTTACCATACATATCATTCAGCACTTAAAAAAGAAACAGAGTATTTCTACCACAGCACTGTCATTTAGAGGAACTCTGAATTAAGTTTACTGAAACTGGGAGCACGCAAAAACAAAAACATAAGCTTCTTATATCCAGATATAAACTATGCCATTATGTACACCAAATTAAATGTGGATATCACTTTATACATAAAAGTTGGATTTGTTCTCAAAGACATTCTGTCCCTATGGAAAATGAGATAAATTGGCTCACAACTCAAATACCTTTCTTGAGGAGGTCAAAATAATCAATAACACTGTTTTCCATATTAAGAACCTCAAGTCAGCCAGAACAGATGTTTCACATTTGTTCACCAGAAAAGTCCAACTTGGAACAAAGCTAATTTTCACCAGAGGCCCAGGGAGAAACACTCCAGATGCATGTCTTTGTAACATGGGAGAAAACCAGAGTACCCAGAGAAAACCAATACAAATGCAGTGAGGACATGCAGACTCCACACAGAAGGCACTCTAGCCAAGAATCAAACCAGAGAACCTCTTACTATGAGGTGACAATGCTACCGCTGCACCACTGTGCTGGCATCCATTTCTCTAATACAAAATTAAGATTCCAAGAAGGGGTTGACAGTTTACTTGCAGGCCCCCTAATATAAAACCCTTTTCAAAAGCATTTTGACCTTGAGAAGACATTCTGAAAAGACCAACAACTGAACCTTGACAGTGGAATAAAAAAGGCCATAGGATAGCAACTCATGCAAATATAGAAAAACTAGAAAAGAAGTAGCTCTGAATGGGTGCTGTTTATGTTGTTGGCACCAATTAGAAAACCTTTCCCATTTGCTAATATATGATTTTCTAGTAGCAGGCTTTCTTGCTGTTCATCCTCAGAAAATATGCACCAAAAAGAAACAAAGACCCTGTCATCCTGGCAGCCAATTGAAGATGATTGATGTTGGGTGCATCAAACACCCTTGTTCTTGTATGAGTAAATGCATTCTGTGAGGAAGCTTGTGGTAATTGCCCCTGGCCATTTCCAAAAGAAGAGAGAGCCATGGTTGCTTGGGCCAGATGGCAGTCACCAAAATGATCTTGGGGAATTCCTTGTGAATTTTCAAAGTACCCTGGATATTAATGGAAAGGGTGGAAAGGCATATGGGGACATTCCCATCCAAAGAAGAGAAAAGGCATCTGTCTTCCAGGCCTACTTGCATGGAGTCCTGGAGAAGAATTGTGCCAGTTGTTTGTTCAGAGAGGAGGCAAAGAAGTGTAATTGAGGAACATCCCACCAATGTATGAAATCTTGGAATACCCCCTGATCTAAATTCCATTCATGAGGGTTCACATTGGTCCTGCTCAGCTTGTCTGCCACACAGTTTTGCTTTCACAGAATGTAGGATGCCTGTAGCGTACAATTGTGTTGTAACATGGTTAGCCTGTAAAGGCAGTACAACCTGATCCCCCCTTACTTGTTGGCATAATGGTTAAGGTGTTTAGCTTACATACACAGTGTACAAGGTTTGATTGTCACATGGGGTATTTGGCTAGGATTAAAATGGTCCCAGAAGGGCAGTTAGCCTAGTACTAACCTGACAACCTATACCACAATATTGTGGTATTGTCTGTAACCACTTGGAGAGTCCCCAGGAAAAAAGATGTTTTAGAGAGTTAAGTGCCTTGATCAGGGCATGCATATCCTTGATATTTATATGCTTTGGTGTGTCCTTGGTGTCTCACATCCTCTGAATTGTTATGTCTTCTAAAACTGCTCACAAGGCAAATTCCAAAGCATCTGTGGTGACTGACTGCTTTGAAGCAGGGAGGCAGAAGGGGAGACCTGGATTTAAGAATATCTGTTGTCTCCACCAATATATTACTTTTCTAATGAATCCCAGTACTTGGATCTGAAAGGATAATGGGAGTTACTGCTGTCAACAAAAATATTTCAAAAGCCACTATATATTTCTCAAGTACTGCCAGGGGTATCATAAGAATCATACATGCCACAAGGCCCAAAATCCTGAGGAATTCCCTCGCACTGACTGAAGCCTGAATGGAAAACCTTGGAAACAGATCTAAATAAATAACTATTTTTTACTGTGAAAGAAAAGCTCTTTGAACTAAGGTGTTTAGTTGGCGTCCCAGCAACACAATCTTGCATGAGGGAGTCAAAAAAGACTTTTGAATATTCTCTTGTAATTTCACCTCGTGCAAGAGATCTCTCACCCAAAGAGTCAGCAAAGATAAGCAAGTTGTCTAACCATGGAAAAATGTGTATATCCTGTAGCCTCCAATGAACTATAATTGGAGCTTGACTCTGTGAACATTCACAGGGCAGTGGATAGTCCAAAGGGTAAAGCAGAGAACTGATAATTTGATCCCGACACACAAAACCTTAAGAAACATCTGATGTCTGAATGAATAGGGATTTGATGATAAACATACTTAAGTCTAGTTTGACCTGGAAACTTGAAAGACGAAGAAGAGGTAATTGTTGTGAGGTGATGTTATTTTAAATTTGAGCACCGTCTGAACCAGGTTTGGGAAATAAATATTTCTTTCTTTGGCACAAGGAACAACCTTGAATAAAACACACTCCCCACATGGGAAAGAGGAACTGATTCTATCAATCATTGGGACAGCATGTTTTAAAGAACAGGTAGAAACAAAAGAGTCTGATCTGTAGGATAAGAAATGACCCCTGGAAATGAGGAATTTCATCTCACTGCCATCTGTAAGCCTGATGAATTATTTTTCAGAACTCCTTTGTCTGAAACCATCTGTTGCCAAGGGAAAAAATGGAGCTTTGGATATTCTTGTAGAGGAAAGGGGCCAGAGTGGGAGAGGGTCACAAGATGTCTTGAATAGTCATTCAAACCTGTTGGACAATCATTGGTTTTGAAGGTCTGAGACTTCATTTTGGAATCCCATTTTTGCTTCTTCTTGAATACCCGTTTACCTTAATTCTGATGAGATTGTCTGTATTGCTTTTTGCCAAAATTGGATGAGGAGGAAGAAAATCCCTTGGACAGTTTGGAAAAGGAGAGCTGAAAAATCTTAACTGGATCAGTTTCCCATTTTCATCACACTTTGGATCACCTCTGCAGCAGAGGGGCCAAACACTAAATCTCTATCCAAGGGAGAATTTTAAATCCCAATTTACATAATCTGGGTGGTTCTGAGAATTCATCCAAGCAAACATAAAATCAGTACCAGTGACCATAGCCCTGGAAGACGTATCAAAAGAGCCATACACACACTGTAAACAATGAGTAGTCATCTGTATAATAGAAGAAATTAAGCTATTTTAAGCATTTTTTTTTCACAAGAAGAAACTATAGATAAAACATTCCTCAAATTTTCTCATTTTGTCAGAACACACTTTAACATATAAGCCTGACAATTTATAATTCTGAAAATCAATTTTGCAGAAGTATACATTTTTTCGACACCTATCATTAATTTTGCCATTCTTATTAGAAAGAATAGGATTAGAGTGGAGTCAACTATGGCTATGCTGGGTCAGGTTTAGAAATAGTGTATACAAATTTAATAGGCTGAGGAACATTATACATGGCTTATGTCTTTTTACAGGCAGCTGACCGAGTATCAGGAAAATTGCAGGCAGACAGGCACACATCCTATAAAGTAAATAAGAGTGAGAAATAGGTGTAGGTTATGGATAATCCTTCTGTAACAGCTCATGGTATTTTTTGAAGGGCTGAGAAATCTCTGTAATATCTAACTGAAAACTGGAGCATTCCAGCAATAATCTCATATAGAGAAACCCTCATATGTAGAACTAGAAACCGAGCTTTTGAGTCTGAATCAGAAATCTGAGGACAAAGCAATAAATCCATCCTTGCATCTTCCTATTCAGATTCAGAATTGGATCTCCTCAGGAAAAGAGGAATCCCTCTTTTTTACCATAAACTACTTTATAAGAATGATCAATAGCCTGAATTAAACCCTGAGATAGTCTTAGTAAACTACTCTTATACAAAGAAATTTTAGGAGGAGTAGATAAATGCTTGGTTTTCTATTTATTTTTGACAGTGCTTCTAATGGTAGCTGCTGCTTCCCCAGGGATGGGCACAACATTCAGACACAACAGGGAAGCATTCTCTGTACCCTTTCCCAGGACAGACAAATGTGGCTCTCCCTTGCCCACTGAGGGGACCCCAACAGCCATAGAAGAGGTGGCTATCCCACGGTCACTAATGGATGTAGGTGCTACACTGTAGGGATCCAGGGTAAGTGATGAGTGGTCTGAAGTACAACAAATGGCCATAGCAGGGTCACTCACCTGTGGCTGAGGCACATCACTAGCCTGCTGTGGTGGAAAAGGCTGTTTGCTTAACTTTTTCTTTTTGTGGCTGGAAGAAGGCTTGGCCATGGGACCAGCAATCTAATCCACGGTCAAGCTGAAAATGGCGCCTTTTTCCTGGGGAAGACAAGTACAAGGAGCAAATGTTGTTAAAATTACCAGTTAAAAAAAGTTACTTTTTTGACAGAAAAAAACACAGAAAAATGCACTTTAAGCACTAATGGCAACCCCGCAGTGGAAAAATAAACACATTTTTTCAGAGAAAATATGTTTTTCAGTTACTTTACACTACTTTTAAAATGAGAGAAAAAAATGAGTGCTTCATTTAAAAGATTGTTATAGTCTTGAAACAGTCCATTAAAATACAACACTCTTCAAAACTTACATGCCCAACAAAGGAAGGCAGAAGTCAAACATCAATCCTCAAACGCATAGGAGCATTCACTTCAGTGACAGCAAAGCTCTGAAGGGCTTTCTGCCCAAACTTGTCTTTTTAGTCAGCTCAGCCTGTGCTGCTTGACAGTTTTAGTCTGTGGAAAGTGCCTTGACGTTTTGGAAACTGGCCAGCTGTTATATCCTTTGCAGGATATAACCCATTTCACTAAGGCTACTGAGTAGTGATCAATTTGAAGAACATAATTTTTTTTCAGTATCATCTACTCTACAAGAACTAAATGACAGATGTCAAAGGATAATGTGGGAAGCACAGAGGTTATTTATTGACTTGAATGTGGTGCACAGTGAAGACCAGAGTGTGGCTAATAAAAGATGTAGCTTATCAGTCCTAGAAGATTGTCATGTGACAAAAGCAACCCCTGCCAAAAATGAAAAGTGTTGGGCTATGAAAGATACCCGGCACCTGCAGAAACCTCAGCTCCAGCTTTGCACTCCATGCAGGATTTGGAAGGTAATGATGGCAGGTGGGCTACAAGTTTCAGTAGCAGGGAAAGAGAGGCAACTGGCAGATAAACACTTAGAAGAGTTTTAAAATTTCCTTCCAGAGGAGGAAAGGTGCAGAATATTTGATACTGCATTAGAGAGACATTTTGAACAGTCTCGATATCAACTCCCTAAAATCTTGATGCCCCACGTCATGTCTCAAAGGATGGAAATCACTCTGAACTGGATTTCAACATCATGGAGTTTTTATACCCCATGGGTCTTATGAATTCTACTAATATGATATATCTGAAGTCACATATCACTGCTCATGTCCTGGCAAATGTTAAGGTGACATTTTTATGTGGCAGTTTTGTAGATGTATTTGATTTAGTTGACATGGAAAGTATCAGTAGAACTATTGACTCTGACAATCCTGGAGCTAAGGCCTTGTTGGCAGTGTTAGTGTTTATTGGTAAGAGACCCGCAGCCAAGTCAATAGCCAGAAACTGGGTTAACTGGGTATTTGGTTTTGTGCCATTTACGGGAATTTTTGTTCAGAAGGACCCCAGTCAGACATTATCTTTACTGTCTTATTTTATGACCATTAGAGAAGTGTATGACATGAGAGCTGCTTCAGCTTGGACATTATATGACTAGACGTTCAGAAAATTAAAAACTATAGATAAAGCAATCAAGTAAGAGAAATGGCACCTAGATATATGGTTAAATGTCATGATAGACAAACCAAGCAGTAATGAGAGTGATTCCTCTTTGATGAACCCTTGGAAGAAAAGTTTTTTTGAGCATTTAACAATAGCAGATGTTCTTGTGCAGCCTGCAAGTTTACCCACCTATGCTCCAACTGTGGTAAGTTACATTAATCTACTAGTCGCTATGCTAAAGCTGACCAAAACACAATGAGATGCACCTTGCACCCTCAGGACAATAAAGTAAATTTGATTCAGGATATCTAGGCATGGATAAATATTTTTTTTTTCACGGGCAAAGATTTAACTGGTCACGCGATGACAGGCTTAAGCCGATTCTTTCTCATTCCCCAAAGAAAGCAGATAAATTGGAATAGATATTGGAAAACTACCCAAATAGTAATGCTGTCTGAATGATCCTTGAAGGTTTTAGAACATGCCTTGCATTTGGGTCACTGGTCTACTTGGACTCTAAGGTAGTCAAAAATCTTTCATCCATTATGTGTAAGGAAGTAATTGTGGCTGAGTTGATACTGAAAGAGATTTTAGCTTGTAGGGTCATTGGCCCCCTTTTACATCCCCCTTGGCCTAATTTCAAAATATCTCCCATAAGGTTATCCCTAAAGAGGAGGAAGGGAAGTTCATCTAACTTATCACCTTTTGTACCGAGCGGGCTTGTCAGTTAATGACGTCATTGAAATGCACCAAGCTAAATTCCGTTATGCTTCCTTGGAAAAGGCTGCTAAAGCTGTGATGGATTATTTAGATCTCTGGCTGGGCAAACTGGGCATAAATTTAGCTTTCTGTTTGATGCCCATTAGACAAGAGAAGTGGCCCCATTAGGCTTTTAATTTGGCATATAATTCTTTTTGATATAGCAATGCCTATGGGTTATTTGATGGCCTGCTCCATCTTTAGAGTCTTTAGTTTGGCCTTACATTGGTACTGGAAGCAGAGGATACCTAGGCAAACAGTTATCAACTATCTCAATGAAGCTGGAGAAGTTAAGGATGGGTCTCTAGAAGAGATTAAAAAATGAGCAGTCCTCTGTCCTGTACTGGGTATTCCCTTAGGTAAGGATAAATTGGAAAGGCAAAGTGTGGCCTTGATATTCTTGGGTTTATTAATTGATGTTCTGATCACTACCTTTAAGCTTCCTGGTGAACAATTAGAAAAACTACATCTCATAATTTGGAGATTTTTAGTAGCCTGCAAAACTCACATAGGTGAAGTTATGTAACTCCAAATTTTGCTAGTTTGACTGCAGGGCCATTGCTCCAGGCAAGACTTTTCCACAGTCTATTTCTTACCTCCTGAAAGATGGTAAGCCTAAACACCATTGGGTGTGTATCAATGCATGATTTAAGGAAGGCGTTTGACTATGGATTACATTTCCTTGTCAATTTAATGGGGGTCACATTACGGTAGACACCATGGGTCTCATGTACTGAGTTACATCTTTTTATGGCTGTAGCAACAGAATTTGGTATGGGAAGCTATTTTCAGGGTAATTGGTTTACTGCTAAGTGGCCACAGACATAGTCTGATGAGAGTGAGAATTATATTACTTTTATAGAGATTTTGGCCATTTTAGTAGCCAGCTTGCTATGGAAGGACAACTACAGAGCCATAGAATTTCTGTTGCTCTGACAACCTTGCAGTGGTGCATGCCCTGCACAAGCAATCTTCAAAGGTGAGGTGGGTCCAATTGATGATTAGGTTAATAGTCTTACTGAGTTTGCAAATTAATTTATCCTTTTTCAGTCTCCATGTGGCAGGCCATGACAATGAAATAAATGAAAGCCAGGTTTCGTCAGTTTGCCCAAGATGCAGCTCCTTTAGAAACCAAGATATCTCAAGAAGCGTGGCTTATTAGAAAAGTATAGCAGGATCACTACCAATTAACTCTTGAGCTCATAATATTAGGAGAACATAATCCTCATCATTACAATCATGTTAAGATTTTTTTACCATTGTGTGCCCCAGGCCCTCAGACAATGGGATTTATACTTGCTTTTACAGTTCCTGTGTCATAGATGTTTCAAGGAAGACACATCAGTCATGTTGAGGATTCATGTAGTGGCTTTAGAATGGCTAGCTCTTGATTTAGAAAGGAAAGTCAATCTACTGAGGTTCTCAAATGAACTGGAAGGTGGTTGAATGATGCCTTTCTATCCTACAATAGACAATAATAGTATAGTATAATTTTATGCTGCATGGAAGAAAATAATACAAATCTTGGGATATCCTTTCATCAGAAGAACAACACAGCAAGCAACATCATGTCCACCAGTTCATAAAGAGTCGTTAGAGCACAGTTTTTAGGTAGTTCATTGTTTTCATTTATAGGGGCAGTCATGGTTACACTTTTGGGAGATTTGAAGGTAGTCATCAGCCAGCAAAATCTCACCCAAAGCATTAATTCTTCACATAGGGAGTGATGATTTAATGTCTTCCCCTAAAAAATTATTTTTATTTAACATTTGTTTACCAGGAAAGTGCGATTTGGAATTAAGCCAATTTTCAGCAGCAGCCCAGGGAGAAACACTCCAGACATATGTGTTTGTAACTTGGGAGGAAACCCACACGAATGTAGGAAGGACATGGAGACTCTGCACATAAGGCTCTTCAGCTTAGAATTGAACCAGAGAACCTCTTAGAGGGAGGCAACAATGCTACTGCTGCACCACTGCACCATCCAAAAGTTTATCTAGCCAGAAATTTATTGGATTTGCACAGACTCTGATCTCTGTACCCTGAAATGTTTTTGTTTTAGTCATCGATTTTGGAAAGGTTATACTGACATGGTGCCAAGAAAAGTGCAGCAGTGGAAATATTCAGAAGGTTTATTAACACAGGGTGGCTCAGGCCACCAAGGAGACTGGCTTTCAAGTAATTGGGCTTACCGACGTAATGTTACCTGATAGAGACATTTATGACCATAATAGAGTGCACTTGAATAGCCTTAATTTTGATTTATTCAATTTGCAATTTGCATTGCCAATTATGGAATTTTTCAAAGATGTGTTCTATTACTGAACCACATAATATTTCTAATTATCAGATCCTTTTCAAAGAGCCTGCCTGGGGTGAAGAGGTAATGGCATGGAAAGCTTCCAGTGGGTGACCACCCCATGGCTTTCCTTTTTGAGTTCTCTTTGCTTATACTCATTGGCTTCTTTATGGTTGTCAGGATGAGTTATACTTAAAGCCTTGAGTAAAGCAATTTGTAGTAGGCTGGGTGGTAAGCCCAAAGTGATCAATATTTTAGGTCTGAGGCATCCTGAATTACTTATCCAGACCACAGAGATTCAGCCAGAATGGACTTGATTAAACCAATCAGAACTTAGCATAAATCATTGTATCAGTGCTTATAATGTTGTCTGGTTATTGACACCAGTCATGTTAGTTGATTATAGGTTCATAGATTCATAGGTAAGTACTAGGCTATCTGCCCGAGGGCATCTATAAGCCTAGCCAGAATGTGTTGGCTTTCGTCGCCCCCTTAGATTAGTTCCCTGTGCCTCAGTCCAGCAGAGCCATTAGTTCCCTGTGCCTCTGTCCAGTAGAGCCACTGCAGTAATCCTCAGGGTAAATTTTCTGTTTCCCATCCACTCGTCAAGGTTTCTCTTGAAGAGTGTTAGTGAGGGGCTCTGCCTAATGTAGATTAGAATCCTGTTCCAAAGCATGGGGAGTCTGTGGGACAGGAATCTATCCCTCCAGCATGTCCTATTTATCATTGCGGTGAGGTCTTGATACCTAGAGTGTGTGGCTCTTGGGAATTTGTTTTTTTTTTTTAGGTGGAGCATGTCCATCAATTATGGGTTGGACATGGCCTTGTATGACAGGCAGAGATGACCTCTGAGTAAGCTGTATGCAATCAAGTACAGCTGAAGTTTCTTCAGTCAGGCTGCATAGGGCATATGTTTGAGGCCAGTAATCCTCTTTGTGAGGTACTTCTGTGGTCTTTCCAGCTGTTGCAGGTGTCTTGTAAGGTACATCCCAAATGGGGCATTGTACCCTATGATGGGTCTGATGAGTGATGAGTAGAGGGGCAGAATAACCTCTTTTGTTCTAGATGCAAACTCTTTTGTGATTAGGTGTGCCACATAGAAGGATTTTCTAACCACCTTGGCAATATGATTATCAAAGGAGAGATTACTATCTACTTGGGTCCCCAGATCCCTTATTACATTTTCTGTAATTAGGGGACTGCCACGTATGTGGTAGTTCACAGGTACTTTGTTTTTTCCAAAGGGGATGACTATGCACTTTTTGGCATTTAGCTTGAGGCTATGATTTTGACACCAAGTATCTGTCTCATTGAGACCCTTCTGGAGGATGTCTGTATCAGCTGGAGAGTCAATTATGGCCCCCAGTTTGCAGTTGTCTGCTAACTTGGTCAGTCATAGTCCTCCTGTGCTTGCCTGTACCTTTGAGAAGTGTATGCCGAACAGGAGGGGTCCTAGGACTGAGCCCTGGGGATGCCACTTGTAACTGGTTTAGAGTCGGACCTAGAGCCTGCAACTCTCAACGTGTGGGTTTTATCTGTGAGCCAGTTGGCAACCCATCTCGTGATGTAGGGGGTTTATGTTCAGGCTGGTGAGCTTGTCTATAATGCCAGAATGGGGAATGGTGTTGAAAGCCTTTGTGAGGTCTAGGTAGGCTGTGTGGACCTCCTTTCCCTCATCTAAAGCCTTGGTAACTGTCTCAAAAAAGTCCATCAGGGTTAGGAGGCATGATCTGCCCTTAACAAAGCCAAACTGAGTAGGGTCCAATGTTTGAAGGTTCCCAATGTCTCTGTTAATGAATTCCATGATGATGCGCTCCATAGCCTTGCAGACCAGGCTAGTCAGGCTTATAGGGTGATAGTTCACGGGGTCCGTTGTGGCTGACTTCACCTTTGCGGAGCAGGATAACCGTTGTTGTGTGCCACTCTATGTGTATGTAGCCTGTAGAGAGGCAGAGTTTGAACAGTGTGTTTAGGTGAGTGGTTAGTTCATTTTGGAGCTCATGTAAAACACAGCCTGGGACACCATCTGGTCCCATTGAAGCTGTATGTATGGCTTTGGATAGGGCTTTTTTTAACCTGTGTGCCAGTGATTGCCATGGCACTACATTCTTCTGGTATGGTTATGGGCCCTTTAGGGGGTGAGAGGGGGGTGAAGTTTGCACTAAACCTGTCTGCCAGAATGTTGGCAATCACTGACGAAGTGTGTCCAGGGAGTCCAACACAATGAAACACAGTCACAACCAAAAACTAATCCCCAGGACAAACACCACAGTCCAAGAAATTCCAAAATTTCCTTATTTATTGAAACACAAAAAAAATGTTGAGCGCTTTCATCTACACAACGTAGATTTCATCAGAACACTTAATAGTTCCATTCCTTCACTTTAAATACTTTAAAATACCCGCCCTATGAACCACCTGATCAATTATACAGTCAATTAAGTTTTAAAAGCATATAAACATTGCTACATTCACTTCATTGTAATACATAAAAAGAAAAAATATATACACCATCAGAGGTAAAACACAGCTGCAACTCGATGAGGACAAACACTCGGCCAGTCTAAGAAATAAAAATCCACTATTTATTCCAGCACAAAAACAGGTAAGCGCTTTCGCATTGGAGCTTCATCAGACCTTTACAAACAGTAGACCTAACCTATCTTTTATACAAAACCATCTCATCTAATAAATCAATTAAATAATCAACACTTAAAGTCACAGTAAAGAAATACAGAGTAATAAAGAACAAAGTTAAAAATAAGGACGTTACACAATACATCCTTACAATCTACATTCTAAAAATCACTTTAAACCAAAATACATTCACAAACTGTAAACTCAACAGAAAAAACTAAAAATAAAAACCATCAGAGACTTCATTTACGAAGTCTTCTTTTCTTCAAAACTGGCTTAATGTAAGCCCTTTCATTAAGGCCACTGTCTCGATCTGCTCTTAAGAGAACAATCCACCTTGTTTCCTTATACTCAGTATAAGCAATAATATCCACTTCTCTGATGCTAGGTATAACAGTTTCAATCACCTGAAATTTAAATGTATGAATGCACCCAAACTCAGTGGCATGCTTAGCAAGTGCATTATGTGGGGACCCCTTCCTAATGTGATAGAGATGTTCCCTCATTCTATCACCCAGGGGTCTGTTGGTTTTCCCAACATAAAATGCACTGCATACCACACACTGAGCCAGGTAAACCACATGTGGGGGTCATACAATTGTTAACCCCTCTAAAATAAAAATCCCTACCAAGATCAGGGTGATGAAAAACACCGGATGAGTCAATATAACCACAAAAATTACACGAGTCACACGCTACCATGGAACCACGGTGGAACCTATCAACATTATTGTGTGTCCCAGAACATAGTAACCTCTTCAGGTTCATATGATTTCTATACCTAAAAGTGGGAAAACTACCCATAATATTGCTAATGTCATCGTCCACTAAAAGAATGGACCAATGGTGATGAAACAAATCAGTGACTCTTCTGTAATCATTAGTATAAAAAAGTGGAATCTTAGTCTTATTGCCACTAGTAGATGGGGAGAAATTATTCAATTCTGGAGGCAAACCAAAATAAGGACATGCCCTAGTGGACCTTAAATCAAGAAGGTCAGACCACTGTCTACTCAGCTCATCCCTGGTATAGCCCCTATCCAGAAACTTCTTCTCCAGGCTGGTCATTTCCTTCTGAAATCCTACTAATGAGGGATTTAATCTCGATGCTCTCATACCCTGTCCCCTGATGAGATTCTTAAAAATGTAACCTGGATGCATACTAAACCTGAGCAGGAACACATTCCTATGGCATGTCTTCCAATGGATCCCTGTATTAATCAGGTGATCATCCAACTTCTCAACAATGATGTCTAGGTAACTAATCCTTTCATAAGACAGACTATAGGTGAACTTTAGACAAACAGTCAAATTGTTCACAATCCCAAAGAACCTATCAAACTGTTCAGATGTCCCCCGCCACAGCACAAATAAATCATCTACAAAATGTCGATAAAAAATGACGTGATCAACAAAAGCTGTTAGTGGAAACCGAAACTCAGATTCCCACTGGGCAAGAAACATATTGGCGTAGCTATTGGCACATGAAGTGCCCATAGCTACTCCATGTTGTTGTAAAAACATATCTTCACCAGAGATAAACACGTTGTTATTCAGGACTGTCTCTAAAAAGAAACAGATCAAATCAATTTGCTTAGGTGAATACCCACTATGGGTAACTAAGTATTTCTGCACACAGTGTATCCCCAGCTCATTGGGTATCATTGTAAACAATGACTTAACATCAAGCGTAACAAATGCCAGGTCTTTGATGTCATCTAAACCACTAACACATTCATATAGGTCTAACAAAAACTGCTTAGAATCCTTCAACACATCTCTATCACATTAGGAAGGGGTCCCCACATAATGCACTTGCTAAGCATGCCACTGAGTTTGGGTGCACTCATACGTTTAAATTTCAGGTGATTGAAACTGTTATACCTAGCATCAGAGAAGGGGATATTATTGCTTATGCTGAGTATAAGGAAACAAGGTGGATTGTTCTCTTAAGAGCAGATCGAGGCAGTGGCCTTAATGAAAGGGCTTCCATTAAGCTACTTTTGAAGAAAAGAAGACTTCGTAAATGAAGTCTCTAATGGTTTTTATTTTTAGTTTTTTTCTGTTGAGTTTACAGTTTGTGAATGTATTTTGGTTTAAAGTGATTTTTAGAATGTAGATTGTAAGGATGTATTGTGTAACGTCCTTATTTTTAACTTTGTTCTTTATTACTCTGTATTTCTTTACTGTGACTTTAAGTGTTGATTATTTAATTGATTTATTAGATAAGATGGTTTTGTATAAAAGATAGGTTAGGTCTAGTGTTTGTAAAGGTCTGATGAAGCTCCAATGCGAAAGCGCTTACCTGTTTTTGTGCTGGAATAAATAGTGGATTTTTATTTCTTAGACTGGCCGCGTGTTTGTCCTCATCGAGTTGCAGCTGTGTTTTACCTCTGATAGTGTATATATTTTTTCTTTTTATGTACATTTATTCATTTTACACCACAGTGGTTTTACCCAGTGAATGCTAGCAATTTTCGTTTTTATTTCTGGACATCATTATAATACATGTAAACCCACACTATTTATACAATAATAAAAACTATAAATGTATGTAATAATGTACCCGAACAATTCATATGTAACAATCTCAATGCTACTGTTAAAACTACATCATAACAATTATAACATTTTAAGTTAAATAAAACGAATAAAATATCCATAATAATACATGTTGATAGTATGTAAAATGTATCTATTGAAATACTTGGTTTTATTTAATACTCTACAATGATAGTTAATTAGATGTGGATATGTAAGAAAAATTAATAGTCCTTGTTACAACATGGATATTATTATTATTGTTAATTTCTTATGAGGGGCTTAGTGGGGATGTACTCATTAATACCTGGTGGGCAGGCCGCATTCAACCTAATCTGCCATTTGATCTCTTTTTCCCCCAGAACAGCTTTAATGTCACACCCCCTAGGGTTACTCTTGACCACTTCAAGAATAGCAAATCTGAATGAATCACAACCTTCACTGTCTTCCAAATGTTTATACAGTGCGTTGTTCTTGTCTTTCTTCTTAATACAGTATAAGTGGTCATATATTCTATTACGTAACCTTCTATCTGTTTTTCCGAAATAAAAACTAGGGCAGGAAGTACATTTCCCCAAATATACTACATGTTGGGTCTGACAGTTACCTCTTTTGAAAAATATTCTACTTTTAATATTATTTTCCAAAACTGTGCTGTCTACCTGTAAAATTTATGAACATTGATTACAGTGTCCACATTGTTTGGTCCCAATCATACCCTTGTTCCCAAAGTTGTGTCTATTATTAGTCCTAATCTCAATAATTCTCTTGAGATTCATCCCTGTTTTGTAAACAAAGGTAGGTCTATCTCGTATTATTTCACAAATCCCTTCATCACTAGTGAGTATATTCCAATTTCTGTCTAGGATGTTTCTGACTTCCCCCACATATTGTCCATATTCAAGTATACATGCCCTTTGTAATCTATCCCCTGATGGATTTGATTTGGGCTCATTGTTTGGTATAAATTCTCTTCCCAAGAGTGGTGGATATATAGATCCATTTTACATACTATCAACATGTATTATTATGGATATTTTATTCGTTTTATTTAACTTAAAATTTTATAATTGTTATGATGTAGTTTTAACAGTAGCATTGAGATTGTTACATATGAATTGTTCATGTACATTATTACATACATTTATAGTTTTTATTATTGTATAAATAGTGTGGGATTACATGTATTATAATGAAGTGAATGTAGCAATGTTTATATGCTTTTAAAACGTAATTGACTGTATAATTGATCAGGTGGTTCATAGGGCGGGTATTTTAAAGTATTTAAAGTGAAGGAATGGAACTATTAAGTGTTCTGATGAAATCTACGTTGTGTAGATGAAAGCGCTCAACATTTTTTTGTGTTTCAATAAATAAGGAAATTTTGGAATTTCTTGGACCGTGGTGTTTGTCCTGAGAATGTTGGCAATATCAGTCGGTTCAGTGTATTTTGTGCCATTCTGCACAAACTCAGAGCAGATCTGAGTGATTCCACTTAGGTTCTTGACATAGCTAAAGAATGTTTTGTGGTTATCTTTGGAGTCCTTAGCAATTTTTTTTTTCGAAGCTAGCCTTGGATGATTTTATGAGGGATCATAGATTCTTGCTGATACTGATCAGGGATTTCTTTCCTTCTTAGGATTTTACTCTTTTCTGCACTAGTTTCCTCCTTCTGTTGTATAGCTTGTTTATGGCAGGCATCCACCAGACTGGTTTCCTTTTCTTGGAGGATTGAGTCTTGGATTTGCTCAGGATAGCACAATCCATGCATTCTTGCAGGTGCTCATAGAGTGCCTTTGTAAGGGATTCAGCAGCTTGGACAGCATTGTCCTTTAGCATGGGGGCTGTGAACCTTTCCACCTTGGTCTTAAGTAATGTGAAGTTTGCTTTTGAAAAGTTTTTCATGGTGGTTTCCTTGGTTGGGAGTGGAGGCGGAATGTGGATATCCAGAGTGATTAGTCTATGGTCTGATCTAAACAACGAGGGTTTGACCTCCAGTGTAGAACACCAGTCACCCATGTTGGTGATTACTAGGTCCAATATGTTGTCAACTTGGTGGGGGTGTTGACCAGTTGATCCAGGGCATTCGAGTTTATAAATTCTAGGAAGCGTTGGGCAAGGGAGTTAGTACTTGAGTAGTTCTCCCAGTTAATGTTTGGGTAATTTAATTCACCTATTATTAGGGCATTTGGTAGAGCCTTCATATTTTCCAGGGTCTCCCAAAACACGGAATGGGGGTCCTGGGACATGGAGGGTGATCTGTAGCAAGCTACAATTTGAATTGCAGTTTTGCCCATTGTTAGTTGCTCATTGATCTCTGAAGCATTGTGCTGTGCCACTAACCTGGAGGTGTGTGTATCCTTGATGAATATGGATACACCCCCACCTTTTGTGTTTTGGTCTTGGTTCTGTGGCCAAAAGGTATGGTATGAGTTATATATAGAGAAAAATAGGCTGAGCCAGTCACCATGGCTGATATAAATCCACTTTAATTGTAGAGACAAAAAGTAAGCGCTTTCACGATCATCTCGACCGCTTCATCAGACTCAAATAAAATCCTTTCATACACCTACTTTTATACACTCAGTAATCAATTAAAACATTAATTAAGAACATCAATTATTCAGTTATGCATGCTAAAACTTCATATTAAAGATTTCATTTAAAAAATAATAAAAAGTATAGCAAAAAATACATTTGCCTAATAATAACTCATTAATGCTTAAGTGTCCTAGCTTTTAAAAAGGGTTTCAGGGACACTGCCTCATTAATCCCTGGAGAGGTATGTGCGTTCAGTCTGAGTATCCATCTTTGCTCTGCAAGCTCAGTCCTGTTTTTTATGTCCCCCACCTCTCATTCCTTCCTGCAGAATCTCTAGAACAATACATTTAAAGGAAGGCTGTCTGCCCTTAGTTTCTACATGCTTAAAAAGAGCATTTGTTTCCTTTTTATTGGAAATATCTCTGTAGTGCTCCTGTATGCGTTCCTTTAGCATACAATTAGTCTTTCCTATATAGTAAGCATTTCATATTATGCAGAAAGCAAAATACACTATATTTTTTGTTCTGCAGTCAGCATACTGCCTAGCTTGTAATTCAAAGTGCAGATCAGGGTGAATATATGTGGTACACAAATTAATATACTTGCATGCTGAACAGTTCCTGCACATATAAGTGCCTTTTCTTTCAGATAAATTGTTCAGTCTACTACTCTTGTTGCCATAGCACAGGTGATGTTTAAGGGACCTCTTATTTTTAAAAGCAAAACTAGGTGCATTTTCTATAAAACTATCCAGGTCTCCAATAGTTTTCAAGATGTTCCAATTTCTTTTAAATACTTCACAAAAAATACTAATGTCACTGCTAAAGGTAAGGGGGAATCTACGTTTACCATCATTACTACCATTCACCTGTGGTGTATTATTGGCTCCATCAGAAAAAAAGGGTCTACCTCTGGTGTTTGTTTCTCTCTTCATTTCAACTGCATATTTATCATACATATCACCAGGATACCCTGTCTCTAAAAACTCTTCTTTAAGATTACCTAATGCTGCCTTAAGCATTAAGTAGTTTCATCAGCCTAAGGATTTGCCCTTTCACTACATTTTTATCTACAAATTTCAGAAGCATGCTGTCTTTATGTAGCAAAGCATTTTTCCTTGTGGGTTTCCTGTGAATACTTGTCAGAATCCCTAGAATATATGATTTCCTTATTTTAACGTCAAGGAATTCTATCTCTTCCTGTGAAAATTTAACAGTAAATTTCAAGGAAGAGGTAGTGCCATGCAGATATTCAATAAATGAAATAAGCTCATTTTGCGTTCCTTTCCATAGAAAAAATGTGCCATCAACAAAATGAGTGTACCAAATTAAGTTGTTCCTAAATTCTTCTTTCTCCAGGAATGATTCATATTCACATTGAACCAACACAAGATTGGAGTAGCTGTTTGCACACGGAGTGCCCATTGCCACACCAATCTTTTGAAGGTACATCACGCCTCCAAAACTAAACAGGTTATTTTCTAGGATAATCTCAAGTAGGGAGCATATCAACCTGATCTTTTCATTGGTAAAAAACACGTTTACAATACACCACAGGTGAAGGGCAGTAATGATGGTAAACTTAGATTCCCCCTTATTTTTAGCAGTGACATTAGTATTTTTTGTGACGTATTTAAAAGAAATTGGGACATCTTGAAAACTATTAGAGACCTGGATAGTTTTATAGAAGATGCACCTAGTTTTGCTTTTAAAAATAAGAGGTCCCTTAAACGTCAACTGTGCTATGGCAGCAAGAGTAATAGACTGAACAATTTATCTGAAAGAAAAGGCACTTATATGTGCAGGAACTGTTCAGCATGCAAGTATATTCATTCATGTACCACATATATCCACCCTGATCTGCACTTTGAATTACAAGCTAGGCAGTATGCTGACTGCAGAACAAAAAATATAGTGTATTTTGCTTTCTGCATAATATGCAATGCTTACTATATAGGAAAGACTAATCATATGCTAAAGGAAAGCATACAGGAGCACTACAGAGATATTTCCAATAAAAGGGAAACAAATGCTCTTTTTAAGCATGTAGAAATCAAGGGCAGACAGCATTCCTTTAAATGTATTGTTCTAGAGATTCTGCAGGAAGGAATGAGAGGTGGGGGACATAAAAAACAGGACTGAGCTTGCAGAGCAAAGATGGATACTCAGATTGAATGCACATCGCTCTCCAGGGATTAATGAGGCAGTGTCCCTGAAACCCTTTTTAAAAGCTAGGACACTTAAGCATTAATTAGCTGTTATCAGACAAATGTATTTTTTGCTATACTTTTTACTATTTTTTAAATGAAGTCCTTATATGAAGTTTTAGCATGCATAATTGAATAATTGATGTTTTTAATTAATGTTTTAATTGATTACTGAGTGTATAAAAGTAGGTGTATGAAAGGATTTTATTTGAGTCTGATGAAGTGGTCGAGATGATCGTGAAAGCTCTTACTTTTTGTCTCTACAATTAAATTGGATTTATATCAGCCATGGTGACTGGATCAGCCTGTTTTTCTCTATATCTGATTGTTTTGTGTGAGCCAGTTCTTTATCAGGTAGCTGGTGCTATTTTCTTTGCTATGGTATGAGTTATAGCCTGGTAGTGCTGGGGTGCTCTCTGGAGCCTTAAACCAGGTTTCTGTTACTGCACAGATATCGATGTTCTCCAAACTGAGGAGTGCCTCAAGTGCATGCATTTTGAGGTTTAGACTTCTGGAGTTGAGTGGCATTATCCTCAGTTTTTGGTTACTTGTGCTATTTACGGTGGTGGATTTGTCTTTTGAGCCTTGCCTAAAAAAGGCACTATGGTGGCGGCAAAAGCCTAGGCCAGTATTTAAAAACCTAAGGGTGACAGGTGCAAGCTATCTCTTGCGAAGCAACGTGGCTTATCGAGCATGTCATACCAGGTGGACAGATACTGGATCCTCTTTGAATAACACCAGAAACTTAGCCAATTGTTGAAATTGATCATTTTTTCTTTATACTGTGACATCATTCTTGGTGAGGGCAGAATGCTACTCAGGGTCATGGTCATATGGCCCTGGGCTACATGATCAGAGACCTCTTCCATGTCTCTTTTCATTGTAGTCCAGGGAAGTATGTCTCAGGTCATTCACACAAATATGGACAATGACAGAGTCATATTTGTACTTGTTCTGAAGTGACCTGAGTGCTTGTGTTATGTGTCGGATCCTGGCACTCGACAGGCAGTTAATTGTAACCTTCTCCTTGTCCAGCCTAGTTAGTGGGACATCAGTGTGTCTGACTATAGAGTTGCCTATTACTAGTGTGTTGGGTATGTTATTTTGCCTTTAGGTCTGTGATTGTGTGGCACACTGATTATGTGAAGTATGTGTTTCATGGTTTGGGATGGGGGGTGGAGGTTGCTTGGGTGTCTGCTTTGGAGGTCTCTGTTGCTTTCGTACATTTTTATTTAGAGCCTCCAAGTATGTTTTCATGTATTTATGTGTGCTATTTGCCATTGTTGGTTTAGTAGGTCTATGTGAGACTGGTGGTGTGTTGCAAGTATTTTCCTTCTCCTCTTGACTGTCAGTTCCAGTCTTGGGTTGTGAGAGTTTTGCCTCCAGTTTGGCTGTATAATTGCATCTCTCGCATATATTAGTGTTTGGTGGTAGGAGGAGAGGGTTGCCTGTGTACATGCGGCAGTTGTAACATTGTCTCAAAATGCCCAGATTCACCAGTTGGACTGGAGAGTACACCTGAAACTGCCCTTTGGACATGCCTGAATAGGTAAAGTGAGCTGTTTTACTGATTAGCTGGTAGGGACAAATAGAGAGCCTTGTCCTTCTGGACAGTATAGGGGGTCTAGTGCTAGGGTTAATTAGTGCTTGCTATGAGTTTTGAGCAAGTGCTGGGCTGTGAAATGAATGGTTTGAGTGCTTAAGTTTAAAGTTTGTCTAGTTCTAAGGAAAAAAAATTGAAGAGCAGACTTTGTGGAGCCGGGAATAGTTTAACCCTAACTAACCGTCACTGCCCGGCGCTAAAAAACTCACAAATGCGTTTTTTATAGCAGGGAAATGAAAGAGATAGAAATTAGCCCAAAATGGCCAATAAACTACTAACTTCTGGGCTACAGCAAACAAGGCTCACAAATGTCAGAAAGAAACAGATCAAATAAGCAGGCACAATAAGCCTTTAACCAGAAATTCCCAGCTCAGAAGGGCAGAATCTAGCCTGTCCTCCCACAAGAGTTCAGACTACAAACCGTCTTAATGTAAAATAACTGGCCTGAAACCCAAGTGCTTAAACCAGAACTAATGTGCTTTTAGAATAAGAGACACTGAGCCTTCAATCAGCATTTCCCCACTAAGAAGGATGTAAGCTACCTGTCCTGCCACAACAATGCAGTCCACAAATCTTAAATGTAAAACAACTGGTTTTAAGCCCAAGTGCTTAAACCAAAAGGCTTAGAATAACAGTTACAATTTAATCAGGCTACTATCAAGCAGTAATAACTGCAGCAGAATAAACACAATTGAGTACGTTTAAGAAGAAGCACAAACAAAATAAGGTAATAAAGTGGGAAGACACACAATTACAGTAAAAGCAGATGAATAAAGTGCAATTATTTGTTTATAACAATAGAAAACGAGCAAACTGATTTTAAACAAATTACCCAATTAACCAGTAAAAAAACTCAAAACTGAGCCCTGTTCCAGCAGTCTTCAATCTGACAAGTTCTATCCGCACAGTCCTGCCATTAGGGTGCAGGGGAGCCTTCTACAAGAAAGATGGCCTGGATTAGTGCTCAAGTTATACAAACAAAGCTAGATTCAGCAGGCCTGAATCTAGTCTATGCTACAGCAGACAATGCACACCAATATCAGAAAAACAGTTCAAATGAGCAGGCACAGTAAGCCTTTAACCAGAAATTCCCAGCTCAGAACCTCCCACAAGAGTGCAGACCACAAACCTTTTAATGTAAAATAACTGGCCTGGAGCCCAAGTGCTTAAACCAGAACTAATACACTTTTAGAATAACAGACACTGAGCCTTCAATCAGCAATTCCCAACTTAGAAGGATGTAAGCTACCTGTCCTGCCACAACAGTGCAGACCACAACCTTCTTAATGTAAAACAACTGGTCTGAAGCCCAAGTGCAATAACGAAAAGACTTAGAATAACAGTTAGAATTTAATCACACTACTACCAAGCAGTAATAAATGCAGCAGAATAAACACAATTGAGTACTTTTAAGAAGCGGCAAGAGCAAAATAAGGTAATAAAGTAGGAAGAAACACAAATACAGTAAAAGCAGATAAAGTGCAAATATTTTTTTTATATATATAACAATAGAAAACAAGCAAACTGATTTGAACAAATTACAAAATTAACTGGTAAAAAACCTCAGAACTGAGTCCTGTTCCAGCAGTCTTCAGTCAGACAAGTTCAGGGCCTAAGTGGGTATGCCTACTCAAATGTTCTCTCTGTATTAGACAGGATGAGCTAATGAGACTAGACTAGGATAGAGCTGGGATTGGGCAGAACAGATGGGAATGGTAGGAGTGTCCGAAATCAAAATATGATCTCACTGTATTCGGCTGAGTGAGCAAATGAGATGGGCTCAGGAGGAGTGTTCAAACACAAATTTACAGGAGGGGGGGGGTCAATTCCAAAGCCACCAAGAGCTCACAATTTTCAGTAAACAAATAAATAAGCAGATAAATGCAGTACTATTTTAACACATTATTCAATGAAACAATAAACAGAAAAAATAAAATTCAGTACGATATTATAACACTGCAAGTTTATACTTATCTCAGCTTGTAATAAAGTTGATGTAGGGTATGCAAAAGCTAACCAAACAGGTCCAGTATGCAACTATTCAGCAGAAATAATTTCAGAGATAAGGGACTACGACTTTAAGGCACAGAGAATCTCTCTAGGCTAAGACTTCTACACTGAATAATAATGAAGTGAGAAGAATAAACTAACTGCAGACAGGGAGAGAACAGAGAAAGAGCTCACAATTTTCAGTAAACAAATAAATAAGCAGATAAATGCAGTACAATTTTTAACACAATATTCAATGAAACAATAAACAGAAAAAATAAAATTCAGTACTATCCTATAACACTGCAAGCTTGTACTTAGCTTGTAATAAAGTTGATGTAGGGTATGCAAAAGCTAACCAAACAGCTCCAGTATGCAACTATTCAGCAGAAATAAAATAATTTATGTTAAAAAATAGTCACAAAGGCATTTATGGTATGTTCATTGACTTGACCTAAGAGAACAAATGTGATTTACCCTAAGGTCTATTGTCCTTGGTTGAGTCAAGGGGGAGCTTGTGGGGGGGCACTTTTAAGCCACAACATCGGCTGCATCTTGCAGTTCTGGCAGCAGTTCAGAGGAACCCATCCCACCCACCTATGTATCCAATGTTTAGTGTAAGCAGCCACCACATGGCTTTCTCCCTTAGATTCCCACTCCTTATATGAGGTGGACTCTTTATGGTTGTCAAGCTGAGTTGTGGTTAAAGCGCTGGGTAAGGCAAATTGTACTTGGGCTGGGGGGTAAGCATAAAGTGGTTACTATTTTAGGTCTGAGGCAGCCTTGATTATGTGCCTAGACTATAGAGTTTTAGTCAGAATGGGCTTGGTTATATCATCCAGCACTTGGCATCAATAATTCTAGCAGTGTTTATACTGCCATTTGGTAAGTGGCATCGGGCATATTTGTTGATATGTTAATAAATGGTTGCAAAGACATTCCTGATGTATCCATTGACTTGTCCTTAGAGGACAAGTTATATTCGTTGACACACAGTTTGTTTAGAAATGTAGCATCACTCAACCCATTATCTGTTTCAATTATTATGATAATGGGATAGATATCCTAAACAAACTTCAGCCAGTTTATCAGATTTAAGAATATGGCAAACCGAGCATCTTAAGTGATAATATGTAATGCTTGGTTTTGGTAGTTAAATACGAAGCTTTAGAAACCATTTAAAATACAGCTAGCCATACTGATGTATTGATTTTTATAGAACTGCTTCAAAAATATGGCACATTAATTTTTATTAAAGCTTTTCTGCAGTTACTTATCATCTATGACTTATTCATAAGCCAGGACATGCCCTCTTTTTCATTTTTTGAGGCCTGAATATAGTGATGCTACATCATAGTGCACTCATGTGTAACAGTATACTGGATGTCAGCCTCAGCAAAAGAATCAAAACATGAAACACAGGTAAAAATTAGACTAGCAGCATACTGCTGGCCAGCACCTTCCTGTTTTTTTAGGTTGATTTCCCATTTTCTTGCTATGTACAATACTTGTAATGATTTTTATTCTTTATAAAACAAAAAGTTATATCTGATTTACCTACGAACCCCCAGACTCTGGACATAGATGAAATGTGTCTGATCTGCACAGCTAGAACCACATTTTTTTAGCTTAGTGCTCTGAATTCCCACAAAGTTCCCCATCCTTGCCATCATGCTGGAGTACTTCCATGTTATTATTATTTTGGAGCAAAGCATGTAGCCAAGGGAACCCCCTTTCAGCATGCTGACCTTTGGTCAATGCCCTAAGTAAACAGGTATTGCTTGAGCTCTACTCATTCCAGTGCCATTGTACATTTTTCTTGTGAAATGTAGAAGTACAGCCATCCTTTACTTGTATTTTCAGTTAAACTTCACATTATGTTCAGACATGCCGTCAGTCCACTTCAGGGTCAGCCTCACACCTGTCTTGTATGACACTGAGCAGCATGCTAAAGTTGTCAGTGACAGACTGTAAGTGACACACTGTAGCACTCATCTGAAGGATGCTGCACACCGGGGAATGAGTTGCACTGACAATGAGTCACCATTTATTGCACAGCACCTTGCAGACATAAAGTGTCATTATCTGGAAGTGAGGAAAGAACTGACTTCATAGAAAGCAGAGTAATTATTGCAAGCATGCCATGATATGTAGGGGTTTGGGGAAGTGAAGAATGACCCTTTTTTGTTAGACACTTTAACAGTATAAAGTAAAAGATTCAAAGATCACCACTGTCATGATATTCCAATTAAAATAAGAAAGACTGGTCAGTAACAAAGTTAGGAAATGCCCATCGTCAAAGAGACAAATTTATAAAAATTCATGGATATTGAGAAACATTTGAAACAACTGAGTGGTGTAAAACAGTGATAAATAAATTTATTATGGAATTTAATAAAAGAAGCAGAAGAAAGAGGGATGAGTAGAAAAGTTCAAGGGGTCTTTATTTCCTGACCTGTTCTGTGCCTCAGTGTTGCGCTAAAAAGCATTAATGTAATCTCATCTCCTGTGTTTTCTGATCTTGTGAACTGTCCCTGTAATAAGAGGTTGTCAGGGTAATCAAGCTTCAGTACACATAACTCAGTATTCTCAGCGCTGTGTAAACAAAAAAACAGAAAAAAAGCAAATGTCTGCATTAAAGGCACACTTAGCAATCATAGTTAGTGTGTCGTTGGGTAACATATATTTTAAAGGATCAGTATAAAGTGCTGTGGTTTAAGCTCTTTAAACTCTGAAATGTGAGCATTTTTTATATTTGTTTCACATCATCGGTTTTATCAGTCATGTTATTAAATCTCATTTTTTTACAGTTTTAGAAAGTGATTTGCACAGGCCTCTCTGTATTTAGGTATTGATGCTATCTAAACATGCCAGTCAGCCATCCAGCCTGAATGTCTTAGTGATGCATTTAATGGACACAACCACATGCCTTCTGCAGTCCGGCACGTCAGGTGTATGGTCCATAAATACACACACACACATATATATATATATATATATATATATATATATATATATATATATATATATATATATATATATAAATATATATATATATATATATATATATATATATATATAGAGAGAGAGAGAGAGAGAGAGATTTATGTATTTTTTTATGCAACAGGAAATGTAGGCCACACAGCTGCACAGCTGTCTGGAGGGGGCCATGATTGTAGTAACACTGACAGTTGTTTCAGCCCCTGCTGGCATCCTGACGATCAGGATGGATTCTGTACTATGGTATTACCACCCTTGGGTGGAGGAATGTGCAGCACATGTCACTATTGAGACCACTATGTCTTCTTCTTATCCAAATGTATGCTCTTATGCACTTACTCAATTACCAATGGCTTGGTGCAGCATCCTCCTGTCCCTTAATCATGTGCCCCTCCCACTGCTCTGAAGTACCACTACAGCAAGCTCTCTTCCCTTAAACAAGAACAACAACAACAATAACAACAACAACAAAATGTAATGTCTGTCATATTGAAGACAAATACTTTTCTATGATTTACAAGAATGAAACTTTTTTTCTGGCTTTTAAAAAGCAGAAAAACATTTGATCATATTTTTCAGCTGAGGATACAAATGTGTACCTACATGGTAAATATTATTTTGAAGATAAGATGATATGTTCAAAACTAGACACAATTGTGCTCTTATATATGTTTTATTTTCAAAGGATAAGTAGAAGAAGTTTTTCTTAAAAAATGGGAACTTAAGTCATATTATGAAAAGAATAAGAATGGAGTTATGGCAAAAATAAGTAAATATATAAATAAATAATAGGGGATTACCCTAAACAAGATTTAGCAAAGATAATTCTGAAACAACCTTGTAAATGTATATATATATATATATATATATATATATATATAAGTATGTATGGATGCATATATGTATAAACATATGATTATGTAAATAAGGCACAACAATTCATTTTGTTTTGAATAAGTGCTACACAGTCTTTTACATCCAAGTAAGCATGCCCCAACTCGGGCATGGTGTTGGCACTGGAAAAATAAAATAAAATCACTTTGGATGAGAATAGAATCAACAGATTTTTGATTTCTCACCATCAAAAGCAGGTGTGCTAATTGCTGAGACCGTAGCGCTATGAAATTGCAAACAACAAAGCCCATAATGTAAAGCACCACTGAAAGCTGAAATAACGTGTCTTCTCATGCAGGCCACCTATATCTTGGCTGGATGTCTTTGTCTTATTTCCTTCTTCCTGTCTTTTCCAAATCTTCTTCAGCAAATTGTCTTCCACTTTCCTGCATGTATGAGCAGACCACTGTAATCTGTTTATCTTGAGATTCACTACAATTGAGGTTCGTTTAGATTACGGTATTATTTCCTCATTTCTTCATCTATCCTGCAGTGTGCATCCTACCCCAATTTCAGGCACTTCTTCGTCACCATCTCAAAATTTCTCAACTGCTCTGATTTCACTAACTCAGTTTTTGTGTCATACAGAAGTACTTGATAGACCACTATTTTGCACACCTTAATTTTCACTTCCTTTGGCATTCTTGTCAGCCTACTATCCTTAATCTTCTGTCCCAGTTGGCTACATTCCCTCAGATTTGAGTTTTGACCACATCATTTAGACCTTCTTTCTTCTCAACCACTCCTCCCAAGTACTTGAAGCTATAAACCACTCCCACCATTTCTCCTTTTATCTTAATGTACAGATTTTTCTGATTCTTGCCATTTTCTGCCATGGCAGTTGTC